>NW_027509318.1:1057500-1210000 GCF_048541705.1 Temnothorax americanus | reverse complement strand
CGCTCGATGCGATTATTTTACGTTGATTATTTTACATTGTGTACCTTGTTATTATAAATCAGAAACGCGCAGAGGCACGAAATGCATTGAATCACTTTACTTGAACTGCGTCTACTTTTTATATTTCGTATTTTATCTTTCTTTGATCAAGCAACTCGACTACATCTATATATGCTTCTTAAAATAAGCAATTTTCTCTTTCTCTCTCTCATAAGAAAATAATATATAAATAAATAAAATTATGCATACATAATTCAATTACAAGTGAACAAAATGTTTTTCTCCCTATATCCCTCTCTTTTCTAGCTACTTGAATCTCTGTCGAATGGTAATTATTACAATACCCTACGAAACAATCCACGAGAGAGAAGGATATTTCGAGTGATGTTACAATCTTCCCTGCCGACCGCCGTCGGCCCCGGCCACCGCGCCGTCACCCACCATCGGGCTCGAGGAGTTGCCGGCTTTCCCCATTGGAATTCAAGATCCCCCATTTTCTTAATGTCAGAGATTTCAATCTGTCACGAGAGCGGCTCGGCAACTTTTCGCTTATCCGTCCGACAATTTCCACGGCGGGCACCGCCAAAGTTTTGCGCACCGTGCAATTTAGCTCGCATTACTTTTCGCCGGTGATTCGTCAGTGCGGTAGAGAAAGAAAACATTTTCTAGATAAGAGACCTATACGCAAGTCGATCATCAGTCAAATATAAGGCAGAAGTTATGTTAGGTTGTAGGGGAAAAATTTTTATATTAATATTTATTTTGATACTAGAAAAAAATAACTTAAAAAATTTAAATCAACGTGGTTGTCTCAAAACCAACTTCAAATTGATCATAGAACATTTTCATATCTTATAGTCACCTATTTTTCAAATTTTTAAATCTGTATAAAAAGCAAGTGGAGATTGAGTATTCTAAAAATAAAGGATTCCAGCATTAAGAATATCGATGATCGACTGATTTTGCAAGCAATAACAAGAAAATGAGAAAAGAGGGAAACGAAAGATCACATAATTCGATCAGTCGAATAACCGAGTCTCGCCGGGGGGTGACTTTTCGAAGGGCTTTTCAAAGAGATTTTCGAAGGTCGATTTCTCTCTCCCCCTTTCTGTCTTTCTATCCGTCTTTGTCTCTCTATCGTCTTTTCTATTCCTCGGCTGGTGGTTGTAATAAGACGTCAGCCCACTTCTCTCGCATTCTTTCTTTTCCGTTGTTCTTTTCCTTGTACCTCAACGTACCGTTATGGAGAAAGCAAGCCCTTGGATATTCCCCGAATGATGATAATAATATACAGACGCGATGATGTGTAAACATTTGTCTTCGTTGTGTTGCCGGAAGCTCGTTGTGACGTCATTAGCAATCCCGCGTGAGTCAAGATATCATGTTCGAAGTTCGCATTTATACCTTTAGAAGCGAACGCATATGATTTGTCAGTTCGCAAATAATATACGCATTTACGTTTTATTCACCTGCATCGTATAATGTAGGAATCTTTGTATTTTTTTGTAAACAATTATATTAAGAACGCGGTTCATTACGGAGAGATAATTTCTTTCTCAATTTATTATCTCAACTTGGTGTTTCAAAGAGAAAAAGAATATTGAGAGATATATATGGGTAGTGACTAATTTGACATGTCTTGTCTTAAGATATTGCTGAGGGGACTTCATATCACCCTTAATAGAATGAAAAGCTACACGAGTCAATTTCTTCCGAAAAGACGATATAGGGTGGCGCAGGTGGCAAAGGTGATTCAGCACTGCATATTATGTCGATATATCCCATAACTGAAATCCTATTACAGTCTTATATCGTTCGACGATATGCTCCCAAAGTAACGCTTTGACATCATCAATTCTCACCAAGATGATATATAACCTAGTATAATAACTTGCTAGTTATAATTACATTACCTTACATTACCTACGGTAATGTAATAAATTACGCCGTTTAAAACAGTTCTTTAAAACAAATATGTACAAAAATGTAAAATATAAGAAAAGTTCTCCCTGCATCTTATATACTGCATATTTCTTATTAAAATATTCTCCAATATTTTACACTTTCTTTTAATTATAGACATTGTATATTATTTGTGATTAAGTTAATGTTTCGAAGGAATCGATGCGTTTGTGCATCTCTCTAAGGTAAGTCTCGGCGGAATAATCGCATGGTTAGATAGCATGTCACTGCAAGCGTTAGAAATTCTTGTCGTAGCGGGGTGTATGATGTGTCGCGCATCAATTATCACCTTGCCTTAAATAAATTAGGGTAGTAAATGCATTATTGCGTCTCGCGGTTTGCCAAAATCAGTTATTGGACTAAGTAATACGCAATACACACACATGTCTAGAGAATGTCGAAAATAAATGTTGTGAACTATGAATAAAAGAATTTAGAACTCTTTAAACTAGAGCTTCGTTGCTTCGTACACAAATACGCGCTATTATTTCGTAGCTAGACAAATGGATACTGTTCTTCAAATGTTATCAAAACGCCTAACTTTGAACGTAACAGTTTTTGATGAAAAAGCAGACGCGAAAGTGTATGTCACGTCAGTTACGTTCCGCCGAGTTGAACGACAAACTTTGAGGATTCGAAAGTGAAACATAACTCCAGTACTAATATCTTAGCAGTCACTTTGACCCGTATTCTCATAGTGTATTTAGTTTAAGGCGGCGTTATAATTTTGTCATACTAAAATATCGTAAATTAAACGTAAAGGATTTCAAATTTCTTTCAAGTAGAGAGAAAGAAAGAGAGATTCTTACCGTCAAACACATTTATCTTTCTAGAATGTTCAAGGGTAGGCGTTCAAGAGTTCGAAGAAACATAGAGAGACATCCATAAGAGAGGCTTATTTTAAAAATGTTTGTGGAGTCTCCTAAATACGAAAGGCTTAAAGAAACAAGTCACAAAAGCTATAGCTTCAAAAAACGTTCACCGATCATTGCGAACGGAGACATTAGTGTGTTCGCTGGGTTAAAAAACGAAGGAAAAGAGGAGGGAAAATAACGATGTCCCAATGGTTTAATGAGCGGCGTGGGTACACGGAGCATTAAAGAAGCGAAGGAAGCCCGATGTTTTCAGGTAAGCAGACGGACGAGGCATCTCCCGTGGGAGTGCGAGCCGCCTCCTGCGGGAGGCAACCTCGTTCTCCGCGAGCTCCTCCAAGCCGGTTTTACCTCCGAGTATAAAGCGCGCGCGCAAGTACACTTTGCGAAAGGTAACCTGAAATAATAATCGCGTGCCGTACGTACGGGGGAGCGGATAAAGGTTTGATCTTTCTGGCCTCCTCGGGGAGGAAAACTGCTGGATACTTGGGAAAGGTACGAATCTTTCGAGACAGTTTCGCTAGTTACGTAACAAGGGCGGTACCGTAGGGCACAGGCCGCGCGCACACAGGGGACGCGGAAATTTTACTTAGCGCAAAAATAGTTCGGATAGAAACTGTCGGGAGACCGCGGAAGAAACAAAAAGTAGACGTCGCGAGAGAGATACTGTCCGGTTAATCTGTTGGCTGTTTCGTTGGCCGTTTCGCCATCTTGCAGGTGAAAACGAAAAATTTATTTACGGTAGAAAATTAAATGATCGCGGAAAATAAAATTCAATTATATGGGTATACCTGCCTATTATTCTTAATAAAATTAAGCGGAAGTTACGAAGCGGATTAATAGCGGGAATTTCGAATAATGCGGACGCCTAACATTTAACTCTGTTAAAAAAAAGACAACTGTAATAATTCAAGAGAGCGAAAAATGTATGCTGTTGCGAAATATATTTTCCGCATTTTTCATTGATCTCGAATACCGGTAAAATACTTCACGATAAAATAATCGAACATGCATATTCGCGTATAACCGCGTGACCAACGAGGGGGTTAAAAACCTGTCATTCTCTCGACAAAAAGCCGACGCGCGCCTCATCATCCGCGCGCGGGAAAGAGGCGAAAAATGCACGATGTCGGCATTGTTCGATGCACATGCACTCATGCTTGGGATAGGTACGTGCCGCGGGTTCCCCAAGGGACCAAGGAATCCCATATTCATGAGATTTATGGAGGGATCGCGCTTCTTGAACACCTTCGAACAACAATGACAATGCATCGCGACGCATTGTTGCGTGCCCGTAGGGCAATTCGAGTAATGCACCAGAATGCACCGAGCGACTTTCTCTCGCTCCTTCTCTTTCTCTCGCAATTTCTTCGCATTGTTACGCAAAGGAGGCCGGTTTTGTGCATGCGGGGCGGTTCTCATTTCGCAAAGCGATCGATTTTACTGCGAAATTTGATAGGGAAAGATCGTAGGTTACGCGAGACGTTTGGGAAATATTATAAACTTGAAATTTTGAAGTGGGGGACTTGAAAAACTATCTAACTCCTTGCAACAATAGACATTACGGCTCAAATAGCAAGAAGCAGTGATATTTCATTATTTGTATCTTTTTAAGTATTTCTTACCTTCTGACTGACGGCTAAACGCTCGTTGCAGCTCCTCCTCTTCCTCTTCCTCCTCATCATCCTCTGAAACATATGACCGTACGATTATTTTTTGTTCGAAGAAATATATTTTAATTTATTCAATATCAATTAATACACACACACACACACACACACACACACACACACACACACACACACACACACACACACACACACACACACACACACACACACACACACACACACACACACACACACACACACACACACACACACACACACACACACACACATGTATCTGATAAATGAAATTTTGTTTAATATCAATCGGAATGTTTATTAATATTCGCTCGTCAAATGAAAGATAAATAAATCGTAATCCGCCGCAAATGATTTAATTTAGGTCGAGCTTTCTGTATCACGATATTTTCCCAATTTTTAATTTACAAAGTCTGGAAAACATGTTCTATATTTTTCCTAGATGATTCACTTGTGCAAACGTTGCCACCTGTTGTACGTAAATACTAAAGAAAAGTCCATGAGAGCTGGCAGTCTAACAAATAACACTCACGCTTAATCGCCGTCGTTTCGTTATCCTGTTCGGCCGCCTCCAGGACATTCTGCTCGTTACCGTCGTCCCACTCTTCGTCCCCTGCACAGAGGGAAAACCCACCGTTAATTCTATTACATTTGCATATCACCGGTAAAGAGCGAAATCCGCAGCTGCCGCGAAGTATATACATATATACGACACAAACGCAAGATTCCCGTTTTTAAATTTCGTTGCGGAAAGTTTTCGAATCTGTCGCTGCGTAATAATCGTTTTTAAGCTCTTGGTAAACAAAGCTATCTGGTCGGAAAAATCATTCGCCGTACATCATCGAAAACGAAACAACGGGGCCGTTGTTTTTCGCCGTAAAATATATTCGGTCGATGGCACACAGGGCGGTGGCGGCACCATCACCCGTTTGTCACGTGGGACAGCAGAATTAAACTTAAAAATTACACCCTCGTTCGCATGGCCAACAGGTCGTTTGTTATTTTGCATGGTATCCGACCTACCGTCACCGTCTCTCGTGGTGATTCGCTTTTTCATCGTCGCAGGGAACGTGTTTACGCCTAAAACTTGCCACTCTGACAATTGAGCTTCAATTACGTCGAGTTTTCGAAAGGCCTCAAAACCGGAGTGTACCATCGCGCTGTCGAGTTTTCATTCAAACATTTGTCGTTGTTAACAACTGATTAAGCTAACAAGCTATACGAATGGTCCCTGCTAATTGTTGCGTGATTATTTGTTCGAATGCAAATTACGCGGAAAACTGCGTTTATGAAGATGAATAAAGATATTTATCAATCATCCTAAATAATTGCAAATTTATATTATCGAAGTAACGACAAGTTAAATAAAAGTAAGGTCCATCATGATAACGTTTATCGCGTGCATGCTAAAACTATCAAAATATTTGAAAAATTCAAAGAGAATGAATCTAATAAAATAGAATGAGAAATACATGCGCAAATTAATTTTGATCTGATCGCGACCCAAACGTTGCTTTAACCGCGGAGTTAAACGTCAGACGAGGAGCAACGTCAAATTTACAGACGGGGCGCGGTGAGGCTTAAATATTCTAGAAGACACGACGCGAAGGTTAGGGCTGCGTCCTTCGATCGTGCACTTCGGCGCCCTACGAACCCTGTCAGCTGTCAGGCGTGTCTCGCGCCAAAACGCGGTTCGTTTTACCGGTGCGATATCACGGTGGTTAATGGTTCATCCATCATCGTGTAACCGAGGACTTTCGGCGAGTTTCGGTCGATTCGTTAATTGTCCCTGGATCAAGGCGAAATGCGTGCCCGTAGATTACCACCCGAGTTCTTTTAGTTGCAAAAGCCATCATTTATAATCGTGAAAAATATATTTTCCAAGGAAAAAATTCTTCCCACTTTCTCCTGACATTTTTATAAAATAGAGATTTAGCAGTGCACACAAATATTATTTCCAGTGAAACGATCATTACTCACGTCGACGTATTCAATTTACCATAAAACGTCGCAAACAATTCGACAAGACGGGCTGAGCCTTTATGACAATAATCGTAAAGGTAGAGGGTGGGATCGGTGGTATCGGCTCGAGGGCACCCTTTCCGCACGTACACCGTACCTATAACGCGCATATACGTCGTTTCGCAACAAGCCAATGTAATACGGCCTGGCCTAGAGATGACGCTATTCTCAAGATGGTCCGGGAGAAGGTTGGCGAAGGTGGCCGCGCGAGGGAGAGGAGGGAGGTAAACTCACGAAAATACAGGTTGCAATCTCGGCCCGAGCTCCGTGGCTAACGTTAAACGGATGTGTTATTATGGCTTCGACATGCACGCCGGGCAAGATAACTGCATATTGCGGCTTAACCCCTTCTAGGAGGATCATTCGAGTCACGATGCCCACGTCTCTTGATAATGCCTCCCGCGGTGGAAGTATATCGCATCTCTTCCAAATAATAACGCTTTATCTTGATTCCTAAAAATTTCCAGAATTTCCTGGCGATCTCCCTGCCTCCGTCTTTGCCGATACGAATTTTCTAATGCCTCAATCTGCTGATTTAGATTTTTATGTATCGCGTTATATAAATTTATTTAAACATTAAGTACAAAAGAGAAAAAAGAAGCTTTATGCAAACTCAATGTTTCGGAAAGTTAGCAGATAACGTAGATGCAAAAGATGCGAAGTTACTAATCTTTTGAACTAAGATAACATTTGTGGCATTTAATAAATGATTACGATAAATGAAAGTTTCTATCTATCCACATCAATGTCTAACAATAAGATAAAAGATGAAATTTCTTCGATCTTTTCATGATCTAGATCTAGGACAAACAATTTCCCGAAGCTAGACTAGAAGTTACCGCAATGTTCTGATAATTTGATGATGACATCGCCTCTCGTTCCGCATCAAGTCCGCGAGCTGACCTCTCCGGTAAATCCTTCCGGTTGCATCGGGGCGCGTCGATCCTCGCGGAAGTCGGCAAAGGTCCGCGAGTCATTAATCGATACGACGCGAATAAAGGAGCGCCCTGCGGGTTATATCCGGGAATCCGGGGCGCACACGATATCTCTATCCGCGTTGCAACTGCCGTACGTCTTGGAGTCCGTGACAGGCAGGCAAGTAAGCAGGCAGGCAGGCAGGCAGGCAGACAGCCGCCGCCATTCGGAAGGGCCGCCTGCGTCGGTCGCCGCCGCTGCTGCTGCTGCTGCTACGATGGGTAGATGTAGCGAGAGAGTAGGGAGGGTTGTCGGGAGGAAAGTCGAGGGAGATCCCGAGGGACCGCGTACCCAGGGTAGCTCTGACGCGGACTCAGACTCCCGAGGGACGCGAGCGTCCGCCGGCGACGCCGACGGCGCCGCCGAGCCCCCTCCGGCGCCGTCAGCGAGGCACCTGCCTCCTAAAGGACTTGGGAATATTGCGGAGGACCTTTGGTACCTGTCATGCCGATTCTGCGCGCGTTTGTCAGCCTGACTTCAAAGTAATGTAATTTTCAGTTCCGGAGGGGAAAAGAAAGAGATATCGCGTGTGTCGTCATTGACCACGTCACAATATCCTGTAAAGTGTAAAATAATTATATTTTCTCTTGTAATTCATTTTTAGTCGCGGTCGATAATAATAATCTCGGACAAGCTTACAATTTTTTTCAGAGTTATTCGTAAGCAAATTTCGATTGTTTACTAAGTGAGCGCGCGGCGCAGTTTGGAGCGAGCGGGACTCCCTGCAGGAGATACCGAAAGAGAATCTCTCAAATCGACGTTGCCGTTGCGCGACGTGCATCGCCACAAAAGCGACGCCAAGTTTGCGGACTTGTCAACGGGTGGCCGCTTCTCAAAGGAATACCGCCGCGTCGCGGGAATGCGTCCTCGAGTATGTCTTTTGTAACGTGCGCTTTCCTTCCTACGGGGTACGCAGTCTTCCGCATACCGCCCGCTATTAAGAAGCACGCACACGCGGATGCCCGTCCCGAAGTTCGCCAACTTCATCTCCCGTCTTCTAATTCCGTACGGACAATTTAACTTTGTCACGATCGCTGCAGTTTGCTGCAACATCGCATGCTCTTCCAAATCTTGCAAAAATCATTTATTTAACACATGCGTTATGACTTACTGAGGTATTACTTTTTCTAAAGCGTAGTTTTTTGTCGTTCCTATTATTACAAAATAATTTCAAAAAAATTAGAAATAATTAGAGAAAATACGCGAAAATCTCTTTTGGAGTAATTGTGAATAAATAATAAAAATAAAAGTAATGTGTTTAATATACATTTTTGACGGAAAATTATTTATCGAGGTGTAATGAGAAACAAGAAATGGATATAATTGGAAGTCGCGTGACGTAGAAGCTGGGCGCTCTTCATAGACAATAATTTAACGAGAGGCCGATAACTTAATCCGAGTTAGCGGACGCGTTATAATGATTATGACCGCCGGTAAGGACTTAGTGCTGTCACTGCAAAAACTAATAGCAGCTTAAGTTTTAGAGAAGCTACGATTAAACGGCTTAAAACGCTAAGCCGGAAATTTACATTGTACCGGTAGCAAGGCCGCCTCCTGTCTGTTCTGATAGTCCGCTACCGCGACCCGAAGAAAATAAAGACTTGAGCAAGTGTTTTGTATGTAACATCGATAGTAATATATCGTACATTATACTTATCCTAAGTATATTTATATAAAACAATTACCAATTTAATTACATGTTATCAATTAGTTATATTATATTGTCATAGTTATCGCGCAATTATTATATATACTACATAATTGTTTTTCTGACGTAAGCTTTTTACATAATATTTATAATAAACTATTTTCATTTTAATTACTTGTCTTCAATGACCAGTCGCGTTTTGGCTCTAATGTTTAACGTAGGAAAAGGGAGGGAAATAATAATCATCGATAAGCAAGCGCCGCTTCGGCTACGGATCGTTAATCATTTCTGCGCGTGTAAATTAATTCCGGGACGATAATTATGCATTTATGCGAGTACGCACAAATTATAATCACGTTCCTGAGGCATAATGCACATGATTCAGGTCATTGCGTCCTACTCACCAATTATAATGCGCTTATATATCGAGTATATTTAGGCGTTCCTTCATACTTGCCGTTAGAAATGCATATGCACACTGATGGCAAGCGGATTTACATATGATATATAATGTAGCTCTAATAGCGCATTGTATACAGATTGATAAATTAAGATTTCTCCAACAATATGGGAGGCCGGTGCTGCATTTCAAAGTTACCACAATATGTTCGTCCACGTACCAAAGTATCAACAAGAAGAATTTTACTTTATAAATGCATATGCGTTATTCTCTTCATTTTTTTTAAGCAATGGATCTTTTTTCTCATCTAGCTTACAATAGCACGTGACATCAATAATTAATTTTAATATTTATTTAGTACAATATTCAACGCTGATCATATTCTTAAAAAAAAACAAAAAACACGATTTTATTAAAACTTTATCTCAATCTAAAAGAAAAATTCGGCTGACGCGTCTGTCCGCTTTATTTATAATTTTCGAAAAATATTTGAAATGCAAGTCGGAATAACCCGAGGCCTGTCGATGTAAGCCGATATATTCCCATTAACGCAATTATCCTCCGTTCACAACTGCTACCTACCGGTCGTCCACGTTATGACGAGGGCATTGGAATCCATTAATACGGCTTCGGTCTCGCGCAGGTTCATTATCGTGCATTAATTAGCAACACCCTATATCACTGGCAATACTATCGGTCCGGCTTGCTATTTCGTGGCTAACCACTGGCTCGTGACATCCTGACCACGCGATGGCAGTCGGCTTGATCCGATAAAAGACGACGGTTTATTTACCGCAGCAAACAAGCAAAGGCGTACAATATTTTACGTGTCGGATATTTTTGCTACCGATTTAAATCCGCTATCACTAACGGATGTCTAGCCATAAACCTAACAATGCCATATGTATCAGGTTCAGATAAACATAGTTGACACAATGAATTAAAGCTTTTATTGTTACGATATTTATATATTAAAATAAAAGAAATAAAGATCCATCTTATTGCGTATAAATGTAGTTTTGATATTGCTTAAAAAAAAATTTTTTTTTTCAGAAATAAAATGGTTTTTTCCGCCATTTTTTGTTTAACTTAGGAAATTTCATTTATAGTAAATGATTACGGTTGACGGGTAAGAAGCAGCTAATGTATTTAACGAAATAAAGATTAATAGACGGTTGTTTAATTCTATCTAAATCGTAATTCGCGCGAAACGACACTCTTTGCTCATCAATCAGCGCCAATATTTCGGCAGTTGAGTGCCTTTTACGTCCGCTATTGGAATTCGGATGTGGCTACCGAGCGGTGGCTGGCTCGAAACGAGCAATGTGAAAACTTTCGTTTCCGCTCAATCGTCAATTCTGCCAACAAACGAGAAATGATACGAGTATCGCGGCGCGGTCGCAATTTCGGTGGAAAAAGGGCCGCGCTGTACCATATACACGATGCCGCATATAGCCATCGCGAGCCTGTGAGATCTTCGTGGTCGTGAATCGCATTTTTGAAGCGTTTACAGCTAGAACTGATCGAGTCTATAATTCGTAAAATCCACTTTAAATATGAAATCATGTCGACAACTGAACTTATGTACTCCTACTTTTCTCATTCCTTGTCCAAGAATTGAACAATTTCTTTTGACAATAAGGACTTGAAAAAAAAGACGACTATATATGTATATATATACGAAGAGAGAAATTGTAAAATAAAGATGAGACGAATGAGGAACTGTTGCGCGCGGAGTATTATAGAAACGGAAAAAGACTCGAAGAAATGGCAGGCTCAAAGGAGAGGAGAGAAATCGCTGGTGGAAATGGTACAGATAGAGGGAGAAAGAGAGAGAGAGAGAGAGAGAGGGGTCGGAAAGCTAGAGGAGCGAGATGAGCGCGCGAAAGGAGATGCAGGACGAGGAGGACGAGAGGAGTGCGACCAGAATTGGATAGGATAGGCGAACTGGTGATTACAGAGGCCGGGGATTCCCCGGGGACGAGCGTCGGTCTCCCGCGGGCTTCCACCTAATTCCATCCTGGCTGACTACTGACTCTCCTCTCCCTCTATCATCCTCTCTATCTACCCCGTGTACCTATTGCCTCTCTTTCTGCTTCTGCAACCGTTCACGTCTGCTGATGTCCTGCTCTGTCTCTTCCTCTCTTTCCCTTTCTCTTTCTATCCTTTATAGTGAGACGCTCCGTCCTCCTTTTATCCTCTACGTTTGATCAACCCTCAACTCTCTCTCTTTCCCCCTCGAACACACGTTTCCTTCCTCTCGTCGTTTCTCCTTCTACATTTATTTATCTCACTTTTTGCATTTCTCTCGGTCTTTATCCCGCATTTATGATTCGCCTCCTTCTCATCGTTCTCTTTGTCTCACCAATTTCTCTCCTTTATCTTTCACTTTTTATGACAACTGTATTTCAGTTATTCGGTTGCACATATGCTCTCGATTTGTTCCAACAATCCAACATTCTCGCGTGATGCTGGAGCAGAAGTTTGGCGGTTTTCACCGTTCTATTTGTCTCCGTTTTTCGCTATTCACCGTGACGAATTGACAGATACCGCGTTACTCGATAATTGATACTGTTAGGTGAACGATTGGCAAAAATAAACTTTTCGCGAAGCGAGCACGTGTATGTTTTTTAATTTTAAGAGCTACGATTTAAAAAATTAATTAAGATTATTAATTAATCAATGCCTCGTACAAAAAAATCTTTTTTTCTAGATCGTTTAAGTACTCGTCTTTTTTAATTATACTACAAACCGCGCCTGTGTTGCGCTAAAATAAAATATAATATTACAGTGCACGGTCGTGGAATGCAAATGTATACATAATTCGTTAAAAACAGTAGAATTCTCAAGTTCTAAAGCCACTTGGATAATTCGGCCGTTTTTGTAATTACTACAGCGTTACGGTAGACTTTCCGCAACAATAGCGGCTTTTGGCACTCGTATCGTACGTTACTTTTATGTCGGGGCACGGTTGCACGCGTCTGGAAGTTTCACGAAGCACCCTTTTAGCCAAGACTTCTTTTTCGTCCTCCACACAACGACGCTTTCACACGGACAAGCACCTTGCGACGAACTTTGCTATTATTCGCGTATCTTTGCGACACAAATGTGAGAGCTCATGAACGTTAATTTCGTAAAGCCGCCGTCACCTAGGGACGGCAGATCCTCACGTTTGTTTTATCTTGTTTTTTTTCTCCCGTTTATATTTACCGTGCGAAAACTTCCCTCTTTCTTTTTTTTTCCTTTGCTTCGTGCGACGAATCGAAAAGGTTTCCAGTATTATCGTTGAATTAGAACTATCCGTTATTTCAAAGCATTACCGTACGCACACGACGTATTTTAATTTATTTGCGATTTGTAAGTTTTATGGTCAAGATTTATAAACGCGCAAGTACTTATTTTCTAAAGATAAGTATATTTCAAAACTGCGTGAAATTTACACCGATCAATTTCTAAATACGTTGAATTTGTTATTAGAACGTTTCTTTCTGGCAACGATAGATAAAACTAGTAATAGCTGTTACGTGCAGTAATCTGTTTACATCGCATGTTCGGTCATTAATACTTCCTATCGCTTTCTATGTACTATCAACGACATACCTATGTATATTCGGATTTGTACCAAACAAATATAATGACGATAACGGTGGACTTACGTTTGAGAGATCGAGGCTTCGCCTGTTTCCTCCTGGACATATCACCGCACTGGCACGCACTTGCGAACGTGGACGGGGGTGGGGGGGGGGACACGGGGGATCAATAGCCGCTCCTCGCCGGCATGTCACTCGCGCTCGTCGAGAACTCGAATTTCGCCAGGTTTACTATATCTACTTCCCTCGACCGTCGACGATTTTACCCGCGACTCCCGCGAGGAACGGCGTAGACGCGAACGCGAAACTCGAAGGGGGTGCACGCGCGGTCGGCTTTCGAAGGTTCGCGCGCGCCGCGCGATCGGGAATCGAAACGGCGCGCGTTAACCACGTGGTCTGCGGCCCACGAAGGGCGTACGAACGGGCGCGCCTCGCGTGCGGACAGCCGCGCTCGGAGGACGCGCGACGAATGACGTGGTCGTGTCGCGCCTCGCGCCCGCGGAGAACCACTGGCGCGAGCGTTGCGCAAGCGTGCGATCCGCGCGGCCGCCCTGCGCG
Organism: Temnothorax americanus; assembly: GCF_048541705.1. Lineage (NCBI taxonomy): Eukaryota > Metazoa > Arthropoda > Insecta > Hymenoptera > Formicidae > Temnothorax > Temnothorax americanus. Next base: position 1,196,327 of record NW_027509318.1, on the reverse strand, counting down.
GCCCTGCACGACCCTGCGCGATACTCGCCACGCTTTTTAATTCGATATTTTCGACAATGGAACAAAGTAAACATATACGATCGCGATCTTTCGCGCGTACATTGTTCATATGACTTACTGTGAGGAGACTTATTACTCCAAAAACACCTGCATGAATATACTCTACGCGTGTGGTCTCTCTCGCGCGCGTTAACTCGTTAATCTTAATTATATAAAACACAATTTCGTATCTTATATAATCTTGTACAAAATATAAAAATGGAATATGAATAATACGAAACTCAAAAGTTATCGTCGCTACGCGCTGAGTTACGCTTCGTATACGCGCCACATACGATCTAGCATAGATTTCTACTTTATCGCGACTGAAAAGGTAACGGGATATGATAACGCATCGACGGAGCGAATGGGACAAGAACAGTGCGTTTTACTGTTCAATTCTCCAAATGTAACGTATAACAATTCCCAAATCGTATTGTATTTACAGAACCAAAAAATCCGTCACTGACGACATATTCTAATCGGTATGGAGAACTTGCGGTCGTAACTAACATGAAAAATGCAGCGATCGCTGCTGATCGCTACCGTAAATCATTTGAAAAATCCACACGCGCCATATTGACGGCCATATCGTAACGTCCAGCGACGCTACGATCGCACGGAGTGGCACCTGATAAAACTGTCGCATCTTTGCTATCAAAATGATGTACGTACCGTACCGAGAGGCATCAGGTTTTCCGCTCAACTGCACTGGATGCGCGTCCAAAGCGTCCAAAGCTCCAGGATCGAGGAACTTTCGGGTCTAAGGATCTCCAAGTGTCAGAATCCGTTGCTTCGGCGTGCAAGCAGTACGCGGACAGGCGATTTCGGTTCACTCCGGGCGCCCAAAGAGTCAACCGACATCGCGACGCTGCGGTCCAGCGGCGATCGTGCACGACGTTAGATGCATTGTAGCGAACATCCGACACACCTCGCGGGACACTCGCGACTCGCGACAAGATCTCGAGGAACGCGAAACGACTCCGAACCGAACACGTCCCGTCTCCCGGCCCCGGCCGAAGTGAACGCCATTTGAAATTTATCGATTATCGATGTGTCGAGGCTCCCAGAGAGGGCGATAGTGCACGCGGCGATACCAGCACTTCTCTCTGGCGATATACTATAACTACTACTACTATAACCCTGCGAATTTTTCGAGCGTATTTTCGCTACTTTGACGTCTTGAATATATCTCGTCACTCGTCAGTGCCAAGACGCGTGTTTATCTTTAATCTCTCGTATGCACGACATTTCGTCGCTCATTGACGCTGTCATCACACGTAAGCTCGCTAGTTCTCTCGTTTTCTATTGTCTACCTTCGTTAGGATAGGTTAGGATAAGCTCCACATATGTCATATGTCATGTATGGTTCAGAGATACGTATTCTTATTTCACATGTTTCTTCTGTTTGTTTCCTCTTTAATTTTGTCGGTTACCGTAGGTAATATAACGAATAAAATAAGTCGTCTCTCGTTTACAGAAAATGCTGGCTTTGGAGCGCATACCTGATCAAACCGGATACTTGGTGTTAACCGAGGACGGTGCTGTATTAACAGTAAGAAACAGCTTCTGACGATGCTCTTTTCTTTGTAACGGCAGATAGAATCTTTTGCGTTTGTATTGCAGTCTGGAGGAGATTTGGAAAATGATGAGAGAGTGGCGAATATTATCACTAGTTTGGTCACGCTGACGAGCAAAGTTGATTCCAAAGCGTTTCCCTCGCACGATCCCTTTGAAAAGATCTCGATCAAATATAAGGATCATTGCTACGTCGTATGTCTCTCCAATAAGAAGATTTACGTGGCGAAGAGAAAGCTGCCATCTCCGACTACGGCAATAGTCGAGCAGCAGCCTACCGTCGATGTTTAAATAGGAATAAACGTAATATTCATAAAACGATAAATTTATTCTTTGTAAACTTTGATATCCGACACAAGTTCGATTACTTCGATCGCTATGAGAGATCTCTGTTCACCGTTAAGATCTATCTATAAGAATAATGTATTCCGAGAATAAAGTTGGCGCAATGTAGTTTTAGGAAAAGCCTCTTTTATACGATAGCTTCTTTTGATCTTTCTAGTAAAATGGTCTTCCACGATATGTAACCTCAGAATTATAGCTATGATTAACCTCGAAATAAATTTTTTATTAAAATATTTTTGTAATCGTGCTACATCTCGCTCCTGATATCGGTGCATTCTGTGCAAATCGAAGAATTATTTTCATAGTATTTTATTTACAAATATATTATATCGTTTCTCGAAATAGATATATAGAGCATTAAGTATCACTATCGGTACTGGAACTGTCATAATTGACCAGAGACGCGCTCGAGTTACTGGCTTTGGAGGTGGTAGCTACTTCCTGTACTTTTGGCGATTCCTGGCTTTGTAGTTTCAGTCGGTCGTTCGAAGAGGATATTTTTTTTCTATTATTTTTAGATCGCACAATCGAAATTAGCCGTTTCAATTCCGCGCTTCCTTTTTTCTTTGCGTCTGAAAAGAAAGCATTCGCGAAAGTATGAGTATGATAAGAAATGTGCATTTTAATTCGCTTACATGCTGAACAAACACCTTTCTTGTGAGTGAGCAATTTGGCCAGTTTGATGTCATCCTCATGTTCGTTCACCAAGTCAATATCGAGTCCAGTCTTTTTTAGTAATGCATAATCTCCAGCTTGTTTCTTCTCGAGCTCATTTTTCCTTCCCTGCGATACGAAACGCATGACCCGGTCAGTAAAAATTCATATTTATTATTAACAGAATTAAATATATTTCGCAAAGACAAATAAATTATAAAAATGACGGCCATACCCGAAATAACGCTCTCACTGCACAGTTTGAGCCGTAATCGTCTTTCCAGATATTTTCGTTCAAGGCTATTGCACCTTCCAGCGCTGAATCTCGAGATTTTGCTACTTTCTTATCTTCCACGCCATGCTCCAACTTGTACATCGCATCGTCGTATAATCGACATGACACTTCCTTCGTTTCTGGTACTACTTGTTCATTCTGCGTAGGATCCCATCGATTTTCTTGACGTCTCGCACCGCTCACTATGACATAATCCAGATTCTGAAAGGAAAACAGGAAATATATAATTAACAAATATTGCAAAAACAGCCATTTATATGCTTTTTCAAACATAACTTACAGCAGGATCAGTTTTTATTTCAAAGTGATTGTCACAGAGATGACACTTCATGCGAAATTGATAGAGTGGGGTGCTGTAGTACATCCCGATCTTCTTCTTCTCCGCGTTATATCTCACGCCCATGCCGATATGATTCCCGCATCCGTCGCACCATATATTGTAGGGCATCTCGAATCGTATGATCAAGATGCCCATGTGGAGCTTGCGGGCTCGTTCACGCAGTGCGTGAGTGCCCAGGAACTTGTTGAGACCACCTGCACGGGGATCATAATCCGGTGGATAGTACAAATTCGTTCCCTTTCGTTCTCCCATTGTGCTGTAATTTATTTATACAGAAGATCGATTAACAGGAACAGGAACATTTAGCAACGTTGATTATAATTAATTACGGATGTATTATGACAAATGTCAAATTTGTTTTCACTGTAGTTTGAACGTATCTATTTGTGCACTGTAACAATTATTATTACAATAAAGCTATCATTGTGTGTGTACCTTAATTCTTTTTTCAAAACTTGAAAAGAAAAATAAAGTAACTTTTTCTTGAGATGATCTCTCTGGCGAACGGTTGTATAGACTCGTCTGACACTCTGACGCTGACGTTGACGTTTTTTTTTATAGGTTAGAAGTACACAAAATATAGCACAATAGCACACAGTAGCGCGATCTGGAACATTTCCTTAAACTACAGCGTGTATTATTCCATGATAAAAGCAAAAAATAAGAAACAAAAATTTGTAATTTTGAAAAATTAATATTAAGTTGTAAACACAAAATGTAAATAAGTAAATCGCGGTTGTATCAAATATACCCGATATGTTAATTAATCAGTATATTTTATACCTTAAAAGCATATAATATATTGATTATTTATTTAAAAAAAATGTAATTTTTATAGTCGGATATCTTCTAACGCAAACATCTTACACTTGCACTATATAAAAAAAAATTCAGATAGACGTTTAATATATATAAAAGAGGTTTTACATTTATTTATTTCAAGAAATTAACATGTACATAAGATATTAACAATAAGACCTTTTTTTTTTCATGGCTGTAGCCGCGATCACCAGATATCGAGGCACGATCAAATACGAAGGTAAATGTACGACGTTAATAGACACTGCGATTGTTATAATTAAACACGTCGCGGCGTCAGCGTCACTCGATTTAGCGTCCATTCGTATCGTTAATGAAATTATTTATCCGTGTTCCGAAAACGATGTCCAATCAACTTTGTTCCGAATTTCGAAGTCGGCGCGACACAACGCGTGACGCGGAGTCATCGTCGGTAAAAGCGAGATTGATCGTCCGAAAGAATGTAATCAATATATTATACTATCAAATATATTATCGAATGCGACGTATACCTCGGTATCCATATAAATTTCGCGAAGCACATGTATTAAATTCGATATATCAGTTTTTCGTAATTTAAACCGCCGCAAGCTCCGGACGCACATTTTTTCGTAACAGTAACAGTAAAGTTTCGACCAATCGCGTTGCTCGATTCGGAAACGTACGGCCGTACGTTCTCGTTTCGAGCGACGCGATTGGTCGAAACTTTACTGACTGTTACGAAAAAGTGTGTGTCCGGGCCCTTATTTCGCGATGCGGTCTGATTGTGTGGCTGCGTTCCGATATTCACTGCGAGTACTGAAAATCTATAGTTTACGTAACGTACACTATAGATTTTCGGTACTGACAGTGATTATCGGAACGCAGTCTGTGATGATGCGAGAGCGGCGGCCGGCGACGTTTAAAGCGCGCGCGGTAAACACGAGTAGTGGGGGTAGAGGAGCGGTATCGAGGCGTGCCGACGTCACGCATACCGAGCGCGCACCGTGCCTAGTCACTTGTAGCCCCCGCTTCGTCCCTACCAGTCGTGATGACGCAGTTGACGAGAAGCCGCCCGGACGCCCGCGACCCGCGCTCTTACGCGCTACATTTATCGTCGTTGTTGCGCAGCTTCTTCGTCGTGATCAGTCGCGTAATTTTTCCGTCGCCGTGTAACTAATTGCAAGTACGCTGGTACGCACCGCATCGCGAGATTAATGCCGGGAGTGTCGTGCAAAGTGTCGAAAATGTCGCGCGATCATAAGCGACGCGATCTTATTGTCGATTTTCGCGAACGTCGTGAGCGAGGTCGTGAGTGAGTGCGCCAACCGGCCAACGGAGAAGGACCTGGCGGCGAATCGTGGAGAGGAGGAGGAGGCCTGGGGAGGCATCGGGCGACGGCGGAGTAACCGTGGGGTGAGTAGTTAAATTGTTATTCGTCTATTACTTTGCTGTCCTGTCAGTCCTGTCAGTCCTGTGACGGAATATCCGCCACTTTCTCAAGTGCGCAACTTTTGATTCGTCCATCACACGATATTCGTTAATTAAGACGATATTGTCTTGGACACCTACTTTAATGTAAAAATATTTTTATGTTACAGATCAACGCAGGGTTACAACTTACAACTCCGCTGTTGCGCATCGGCCGGTGAGTTATTTTTTAGTTCAATGTTTTATTGCGCAGATCAGTTTTTTTCCGGTTCCAGTTTATTAAAATTTTTTTATTTGAAATTTGTACTAAATTAAATTATTTACATATTATCAGCTTTTTATTTTATGATTTACTTTTAATACGTAATTATGATAATACGTGTATCAATAATTGTGTGCAAAGCATTAATGGATATTAATTTAAAATTATAGATCTATTTTTCATATATATTTTGTATTTTGACAATTAGTAGTCTTGAGTAATGAGAAGGGGAGGGAAGTGGCTGACCACTTTTATTGCAAACACCAGCCATTTACATATATGCTTTTTCAAACATAACTTACAGCAGGATCAGTTTTTATTTCAAAGTGATTGTCACATTGTAACTTTTTCTTGAGATGATTTTTCTGGCGAACTGTATAGACTCGTCTGACACTCTGACGTTGACGTCTTTTTTTTTTATAGATTAGAAGTTAGAACACAATATAGCACAATAGCACACAGTAGCGCGATCTGGAACATTTCCTTAAACTACAGCGTGTATTATTCCATGATAAAAGCAAAAAATAAGAAACAAAAATTTGTAATTTTGAAAAATTAATATTAAGTTGTGAACATAAAATGTAAATAAGTAAATCGCGGCTGTATCAAATATACCCGATATGTTAATTAGTATATTATACCTGAAAAGCATAATATATTGATTAGTTATTAAAAATGTAATTTATAATCGGATCTTCTAGCGCAAACGTCTTACGCTATATAAAATTCAGAGTATCATATACTACTTTTACGCGAGCGTTACTTCTGTAGTAACTTACGATATATCACTCATTTACGCGGAATAAATTATCGTAAGTTACTACCAAATCCCGTCTACGCGAAGGAAAATCCCGTTTACGCGAAGGACGTATCGTAAGTTACTACAGAAGTAACGCTCGCGTAAACGTAGTAATAGACGTTTAATATAAAAGAGGTTTTACATTTATTTATTTCAAGAAATTAACATGTACACAAGATATTAACAATAAGACCATTTTTTTTCATGGCTGTAAGTCTCCTATATGGGCTCCATTATTCTGGTGTCCTTTTGGGACTTACGTATTTTTCCAAATCCGCCACGATTGCAAATGGCGAACGGATGGAACTTAGAAAGTCTTTATCACAAATTAAATAAGATTAATCGCAGTGGTTGTTACATTAATATTAGAGAGCTATTTCATTAATATCTAAGTTCAGGTTTTCTGGTTTGCCCACAGAAACCGCGTAAATCGTTTCTGTCGACAGACCGAGATATATACGGAGGGTCTCAAAAGATAACTTCTAATCTTCGCTTCGTTCAATCGAAATCCTTCGAGGCACGCGGTATAACCGTACGACATACTTCGGTGTCGTGAACTCGGTGCGTTTCAATGGTACACGTATCCTCCAGCGGATGTGAGTGTTCCTTTGTATTGGCTCGGAAATGTATTCCGCAGATCCGCTTTCGCCGATTTCTTTCTCTCGTCTCCCTCCCGTATGAGCGCCGGTGACGAAAGTTCTTATCGTCCATAAGGATAAGGATATGACCATTTGTACCTGTATCTGGCCGGACGTGGATAATACGCGAACGCGTAGACCACTGCAACAGAGAGCACGGTTGCATGCAATAAAATATAAAATATATTGTACAATGACACCCTTTTTCTTTTATTAACACACGTGATATATATATTAATCTATCGTGAGATTTTCACGGGAATATAAACCAATTATTCTTTTCAACCTATCAAAAATAAATTATTTTATTAGAATGAAGAAGTTAAGTTAGGTCATTAAGCATAGCTAAGCCTGCAAATGTCGCTTCAAAGTAACTTTTGTTTTTTGATTGCGAATAATTGCGATGTGATTTCGGAGAAAGCCTGTGACAATATTTACCCTATTTATTCTGTTTGCCTATCTTTCCGTGAAATTACATGTTTCATATACCATATTATGTATAATTGTCAGGAAAGTAGATATTTAATTTTTTTTACACATTCTCTCGGGCTTGAAATACATCGGTCTATGCACTTTCCATTCTAGTATTTGGGAGATAGACGTATTCTTTTGAAAAATATTTGTTGTATTCGACAAGAAACTTTTAGAAAGTATTCACACGCCTATTATATTCATCGCCGACGTCGTTACTTGCCTCGACCTTATAGCCGATGGAGCCTCTGCAACGACGCGTATCGCGCGAGTCGTTTGGCGAACGCCCGCCTCTGGACGTTCCTCTTACGGAAATGTTCCAACGTGCCGAGAGCCGAGGTCGGTACCAATGATCCTTGGCTCTGCCAATAGTAAGCCGACGGCATCGGGTTCAAAAGCGGTACTTTCAGCGGGCCGCCCAAGCTGCCGTGAAGGTGGTCCGTGAATTGATGTTGCCCGCGAAAGTCCAAGTGTGGCTGCAACTTGGGCAGATTGAAGGCATCTGAATCGTCCAGGAGGGATATTTTCAAGGGCGCGATTTGCGGTTCGGTATCCACGGACAGACTCGCGTATACCGACGTACCGCCGTCGTCGTCGTGCGGCAGCTTGGGCGGGTCCAGCAGAGAACTATGCGGATTCGGATACTGAATCTGCTGCAGCGGCGGGTACTCCACGTTCGGCTGGATCGACAGGGTTTGGTCCAGGCCTAGATTTGAGAAGTGATGATGCGACGAGATCTGCGGTAGTTCGGGCCGTTGGTAAGCGCCGTCTTGAGCGGCAGGATAATTCTGCTCGTAATTATGCGTCGGATTGTTGTGGTTCGCGGGATAGTGACCAGATATATCGTAAGTCGGATGCTGGGCGGGAGGGTGAGAGCCCACGTGGTTGTGGTTGTTATTGAGGCTGTCCTGGCCAGCCACGGTTTGATCCTTCGAGCCGATGCTACCTTTCGGCACGCTATTTAAGAGATTCTTGATGACGGAGCTCTTAGTGGGTTCAATGAAACTTTCCGCCGGTCTCTCCTGCACTGCCGCGTTCGTATGTTGATCGTTGTGCTTGTCCAGGTCAGATTTCGTCACGATCAGCAGGCCGCCCTGACCATTGTCTGTGAACGTGACGTCTGTCAGTCTCGTCGACAAATTTATTCGGTGCTTTAAAGTATTAGGTACAAGGTCGTTAGTCGAGTAGGAGCGTAAAAGCAGGTACTGTCGAGATCGATTAGCACGTTGTTGCGTATGTGCCGAGTGTACTGTAACGTGTCCGTTGAGCAAGTGCGGAGTGTGAACAACGTGACAAGTCCTAGTTCTAGTTTCGCACGTTCAATACACGGATGGATACACTTACACATATTTGCAGGGGACTATCACAGGGTTTAATTGTCACAATTCACAATACGGTGTAGTGCGTTTGTGTTACGCTAAATTCTAGACAAGTGAATTTTGGATGTGGTACAGTGACAACGTGGAACAATTTCTTCATTTTTTTGATTACAGAGTATCCCAAATATTCGATATGATCACCGTATTATACCGTTTTACCAAGTAATACGCTGATGATTATTTCGATATATTTTTCAACGATATTTTACGCAGGCACATATACGTATAAAATTAACAGAAATTGAAGAAGTATGTCAGGAAACAGGCTTTGCCGTAGCCTCCTGCCTCTCGCCAACTTTCGGGGAAAGTGAAAGGTCGCATGCTGATACATTCATGGGAAAACATTGGTGGATCGTGAAACGAGTTCTTCCGGGAGAAGAACGAAGAACATTCACATTCACTGCGTCATTTAACGATGATGACGTGCGATACGAAAAGGGAAATTCGGGCGTCATTAAGCGAATCACATTACATGTTTCAAGAAAAAATCGAAAGCGTCGGTATTCGATAAAAGATCAAAGATATATTATAATTGTTGTCAGATTACATCGACATTCGACAGTAAAATTTATTCGTGAAAGCGATATTCGTGCGTCATTCTTTTAACGAATTAAGAAATATAATACCTTCCGTAGTTTAATCGTTTCGAAAATTTGAAGAAAAACTAAATAATTTTTAAAATAATTTTCTTTTTGCTCCATATCGAAGCTGTCCTCATTCCTCAAATAATTACTTAATTAATGCAATGTCGGAAATATTAGATGAAAGCGGTTATACTCGTCAAGTCTTCGTCAACGCGTAATAATTACTGTGAGTTAATTGCTGGTATCTTAGAAAAGCACGAAGACACAGGAACGGAATATAACGGAATATGCAAGGTACTTTGCAACGTTATAATTATATGTATAAATGTGAAACCTACCGTCTGATGCCGGCAATCCGTAGGTTCCGTGTGCAGAAAAGTCAGCGGGCACTTCGGAAAAATCACTTGGCGGTGCCCCTGAATAACTGTGTTCATGCCCTGAAATTTCGAAAGAAAGCAATTGATAAAACCCTGAGAAGAAATAGAGATCTTACTTTTAATGAGATTAATCTAATAATTATACATCAACAGTAATAAAATGTAATGTGTGCGCGCTAAAAAACTTCATCGTACACGTACGACGCCGATCTATTTCGAACCTCTTTTATCGATTATAACATTATAATATTATAACATTGGATTGTTATCGCTTCTTGAACGGATTTGAGAAAAGCGAATAATACTCGGTTAGGCCTCGGATGCGTGATTACCGTGAATATCCGGCTTCACGGATAATCAGTCGGTTATTCGTAAATACTAAAATGACTTTCTATATAGGCTGCTATTTCTCGATATAAAATTACATCTTTGATCGATTTCCACGTCTAATCGGTTGAATATGGCGCACACACAGGTGAGCGTACAATAGAAAGTAAATGCGTCAAGTTTTTAGCATGTGTAACATTTGTAATTTGCGTGTGTATGCAACTTAGTTTTTTAATAGCTTTCTGAACGATCATATCGTAATAATAGCATCGAGAATTTTCGACAATTTCTGCTCGGTGAAGATTATATTTTACCTATATGTTGAACCGGTGGATGACCATAGTAAGGTTTCGATTGCGTGCTGGCCACCAGGTGTTTACCGAAGGACGTGATAGCATCCCCTGCTTTAGCGACAACTTTGCCTTTGCCCGATAGTAGGTAGCCCCCTCCTTTTACTAGTTGTCCTTTGAGAGCCAACACACCGCCACTTATTGCCTTGAGAGCTTGGAACAACGTGCTAAAAATCGCCTTTTTGAAGTCCCATGTGCTGAGTGGCTTCTCCTCGTACTGAAGAAATAACGAGATCAATGTTAAATTATATTACAAAATTAGATTGTAATTTATTGCGTAACAAAATAACTTAACATTGAAATAGCGGAAATGATATATCTTTTTCACTTCTTCCTACACCGACATTTTTCCGCTTATTTTCTAATTAACGTCGTATTAAATTGCTCGTTACTCAGCATAACAGCTTGTTTAACGCGAGATGCCGCGATTTTCATCTCGCAGAGTCATTTACTTTAATTGCTGCGCGGAATATATCGCGATAAAGAGAAAAATCTTAACGATGATCATAAAGCAATCAAGAGCGCAGATAATGAAAAGGTAAACGGTAGACGGAACCAGTTAGAATTTCGCTCCTTTGCGGCAATGTGGATGACCTACATCATGCTTCCAGCATAAACAACTTTTCCTTTTTGCAACTGCAGAGAATATTAATTAATCAGTTTGTCTCTTTCTTCTAAATTTAACGTAAAAATCTATATTTCTTTATGTTATTATTTTTATATTTTTGATAACGTTTCTATTCGCATTAAAATTTAAATAAACTCCATTCAAATAAACGAGAACGCAAGATACGCGACATCCGCCTTGTACGTGAATAAAAGTATCGATTACCGAATAAGCATGATGTTCCACCGTAGGTGCACCGTATACCGGTTTGTACGCCGATTCGCTGCTACCCGCTGATGCTTTCGCCGCGGATCCACTTGATGCACTCGCGACTCCAGATAACACTCCGCCTGCTATGCTGGTTAAAAGACCGGCGGATCCGAGATCGAAACCTCTCTTTATCCTGTCCTGCATCAGCGCGGCGTATCTCGGATCGGCAATAACGTCGATTATCAGTTTATCGTCGTCAGTCCGCTTTGTCGCGTCCGCTTCCGTTTGTTCAGGCAGAGCCTCAGACATCTCCCAAGACACATCCTGATCTGCATCGCTCTTTGTCCCACCTAACTGATTATGATCCACGGAAGACTTCCATGTCTCCAACAAACTTAAGAATTCGGATTCTCGATCTTCCGCGGTTCTTCGATACGGTGCTAATCGTTCTAGCTGTTCCGCGGCACTTTTCAGCAACGTTTCCTGATCGCTCTCCGTAATTTCTGATCGAGCCACGATTATCGTGCACCACGTTACCATCAAGAATTCTGATAGCTGAAACGCACCGATAAAATGATAAATGCAGAGAATTACAATCGATCTGTAAATTTGTTGGGTATCGAGATTTTTTGTTACATTAATTAAATACAAGAAAAAAATTGTTAAACAAATTCATTCTTTTCTACAAGCTTTTTTGTTATTGAGGTAAGAAGGGCCAATTAATAAAACCGAACATTTTTCTGTTATTATCAATTCTGATAGAGTATGACGATATCAGACTAACGATCGAATTCCGCTGAGTTCACAAACCATATATAATATTGTAGTTTGGGGAAGTCTGTCTGATTCGTTAAGCGTCGTTAACTTTTTACCACGGTGCATTTTGAGGGTCGAGTGTTGATTTCCGAATTGCTCGAGCGTAGAGCGCATCGACGCGAGCGTAGCAAGTAGAGCGACGTTGGGTGAAAGTCACGCGACTACCGGCAATTCAAAGTGCGCTTCACCTCGCGGCTCGCCATTCGCCATACATGACTTGAGGCAACAACAGCTATCTCGCGAATACCGATGATTTCACGCAGATACCGCGAGACAACTCAAATTAAACTATTGCTAATTAGCGATAAGATTGAAGTTGCGCAATCTGGTCTCTCTTGACGGAACAATGTTGTGTCTTCCGGGTTTTAGCATCGCGTTTCTCTCTCGTGAATGAGGTCGTTAATCTATTAGAGCAAATTGAACAAAAACGAGAACAATTCCGAATTATAAGGCAGACAAACATAATAGAATTGACGAAATTGAATAATCTGCGGTTTCGTCGCGGAGAATCGTTTCACTTGAACGAGCGAGAGTGATCATCGTAACCTTGATCTTGCATGTGTAGAATCATCGCTGACCTAGTTCGCCTATACGATCGTTTGCTGCGCGTATTTCTTGGCGATTTCTAAAAAAACGGTATAGCAAATGGTCGCTAATAAAAATTTTTGACTTCCGTATGGCAAAATTGAGCCTTTCGAATGACAGCTGTTTTTATAAAATAGAAAGATGAAATAAGACAAATTTTCGGTGCAAAGTTTTTGTAGTCACGTGTGAATTTTTTGCCACTCGACTCGCTTGGATTATATCATTCATTTGTCAACTTTTTTATCTTCCGTCCTGTGTCGGATATGCATAACAACTGGAAAGTGATCTAATTAGAAAATAAATCACAGAAGAAGATATGAAAGCAGGCATAAGTGCGAAAACTAAACTTTCCAGTACTTTCGTAATGTATATATAAATTTCTAAGGCATTTCCGAAGTGTATAAAAAAATTTTCGTGGATAATTTTAATCTTTCTCTTCGCAAATAAAGGCTTGGAGCTAGAAAGATTAAGCACACATGTTGAGATGTTGAGATTTGTTTAACGAACAATCAGAGAGAAATCAGACAGATGGAATACAAGCAATAGATATATATGCAATGTGCTTAGGATCGACATTGCGAATTATAATAAACAAAATAACTTGCGTAATATATTGCGTAGAGTTTGCCATTTTGTAGAAAGTAACAAAAAAGTGGATTTCAATAAACATCACGTTAACGCTGCAGTAATTATTCCTTCACGGTTTGCAACTTTCGTAGCCGAAGGCTATAGAACTATTCCGCATAAATTTCTTCATTGTTACAAGTGTGAAATTCGCGAGTACACTGGAAGAAAGGTTACGGTCAGATTTTATAGAACTTTCACGTGGATGAGAAGCAAGGCTCCTTGTTGGTAATTGGCGTGAAATTCGCTGATAACAAACAATTAATGGTCAGAGAAGAAGAAAAAGAAGAAGAGGCGCAAGATCTCATTAATAATTCAAAGATTATTGGCACTTTTTAGTTGCTTGCTGCAAGATTTGCAGTCTTTGCTACAACGAGAAAAGTAAATCGCGAAAGATTAGCAAACAACCATCATCGCGTGATCGCGTGAATTAGTATAATATTAAAAGTTGCGAATGCCGAAGCTCCTTTCAGTTGACGCTTAAGTATTAAAGCACTTCACACGTGTCCACACAGATAAAGATAGATGAACAGAACGGTGCATGAGAACTGTGAAGCGCGTACCTTCATACTTGACTTTCACAGTATAACGGTGAAATGATCACAGCACTCTCACTAAACCCACTAACCATCGCTATGAAATATATCCTCTCTTTATACCGACTCCCACTTTGCCGATGATCAAGAAAGTGGCATCAGTGGCATTCACCTTGCCGGGTTGCGTCTGCCAAAATTCGTACGGTTACGTTGCAACGCGTGAGATTGCTTTACGAATGACAATGAAGCAGAATTTTATTTCACTTCGTATGTATAATCGACATCATTAAACAAATAATTAAAGGAAATTTCGATATAAATTCATAATGCTCCGATTTTAACTCAATATTTTTTTTATATTATCGATTTAATTTTATATTAGATCGCAAGCTTGTCCACACTGTCATACAAATAAAATTCGAAAAAGTTAAAACTAAAAGTATATTTTGTAAAATAATAGCGAAAGTTTTATGCATTTCAATTTTTTTTGTTTGGTGACCAAATGAATGTCTCATTAAAATATGTGTCTCATTAAATTATGTGATTTCGATCATTATAATATATTTTAGAATTTTTATATATTAATGTGTTAGTATTTTTTTAATAAGTATGACCTAGTTGCAACGACAAATAAAATCCAATAACTCTCTGAACGTAACAATGCGTTTTAAAAATATGTCGTAAGCTGATATGCAGATGCAACGATACGATAAAATGATACGGATATCCGTTAGCTTTTTATCGTGTCGCATTGTCAAGTGTTGCATCGTGGAACCGCTCATTTACTTTCTTCGATTTCCATCGCGTTAACTTAAACCTGTCACGAATGCAGACCGAAATTTGCGACGCTGAATGCAATTACGCGTTAGGTGCACACTGCGATCAGATGCGTCGTAGAAAGGCGGAAAAGGAAGAATTCGGGATATCGTTTTTGACGAAATTCGTGAGTCGAATCACGCGAACGAAAGTCTCCGGATGAAACCCGCGTTGTCTCTTTAGAATATCGATCTTGCTCATTAAGTAACACGCTCGTCTTCGTTTCTTCGCGTTTGTCATCACGTATACAGACTATAACAAATTAGCAACGAGTATACAAGTATTTGTTGTACATAACTAAAAACTATATAGGTAATAATCGAGGCGACATGATATCTATATTTTTCATATTTATTTCAATTGTAAATTAATCATTTAATAATTATATACATGTAAATTTGATACATAACTCTTACCTTTGGTCGTATATCGTCCAATGAATGAAACCAAAACCATTACAGCGTGATGTGGCCCCTTTGTTTCTATTGTCTTTCCGACGATATCGAGTAGAAAGTATGTCGTTAACGGACGTCGATTTATATTTCGATTGTAATTCGCGGGGGACGCGGGAGGAGTCGATTAACCGCAGATATAATTTCTGAGTTGTATTTTATGTCCCGCGTAATAACAAGATGATTACCATCAATTGTGATCTGTGCAACTGTAACGACTGACGAAGCTTCACTCGCGTTTCCTGACGTTTCCTCTTTCTGGACGTTGAATTCGCAATCACGAACAATCAATTTTGCTGCTCAATTATTATATAAGTTGCGATCGTGTTTCAATTGACTTCGTGAATCGATATTTAGATCTGTATAATAGTAATAGCAAATTGCTATCAGAGGAACAAACACTCCAATCAATCCGTCATCATTTTCCCTTTACCTCTACATCATACTTTCCTCTCGAATGTAACGTGCATAAAATTTCGATCCTATTATCCCTTGAATCTCTCTTCTATCATCTGAGTGTAATGTAAAAAAATCAATGACAGAACAATGACAAAAATAATAAATATGTATAATTACCATTAAAGTAACAAAAATGAAGAATAATCTTTTTGATCTAGAGTTCTGTTCTAAACATTATATGTATATAGTTTTTATGATCTGTTTTTAACGATATCGTTAAACAAATTGCTGATAGTAAGAAAGAAAAAAGAAATTGTAAGGGCAGTACAGGGAAGTCGGACATAATGAGGCATATAAGTAAAATGCATATTGGCATAGTGAAAATATGTAATAAACATATTTTATGCAATATATATGAAAACTTAAAGATACACAACACAGCTTTGTCACCACCGGTATCACCGCCACTCCCAGCGCCTGCTCCACCGCTAATCAACAATCGTTTTCATTTGATCAAATCTGCAAATTCACAACTTACACAATAATACAGATACGACGTTAATAGAATAACACTTGATCCGCGCAAGTATAATTCAATATTTAAAACAGTGTGACAGAGTACTTTGACCAATTTTGTCATTTCTTGAAACCTAAATAATGTTAAATTATTACGATTATAATTTACAGTTTTATGAAAAACAGAGAATACAAAATGAATAAAGTTAAAATCGAATGATGATGAATTAATTTTGATTTCCCACTGAAGATCAGCTACTTGAGCTGCTCCGCCCTTGGGAGGGCGGATCGGGGAGATGTTGATGCTCTCAGGACCATCTCGCCCTGCGATCGGGGATGTTAGCTGGAGGTCAGGAGCGGGGCGGGGGCAGTGCAAAAAGTCTCTCCTTTGTCGCATTCACTTTCGAACTAATCTCCATGTTACAAGTGTTACAAATCAGTGCGCTCGACGTACAATCGTACAATCCAAGATTATATAATATATTATATACAGAACAATCTCTTAAATCGCTGAATATGGATAAAGAACGCGTGATTAGATTCGTCTACCGCGATTGGGACTTTTTTCCTTCCGTCCGCTTTTCTCGCACTCCGCGTCTCTTCAATTTTGCACGCAAATTTCCGACGTTTTTTTTGCGAGCGCGCGAGAAAACATTGTTGAAACTCGGATCCAATTTCGCCTCGATTCAGCTCTCGATGCGAAATCAACTTCGAATTTCATTAAACTCCATTTTTCGCATGGGAAATGTGTTTCGGCTCTGGAATTGAAAAATTCAGAATTATATCCACACACGCGAATGAACCAATCGCGATAGAGAAAAAAAGCGAGAGGCGGCTTTGATGAGAGATCGCAGGATTTTATTTTCATCGGCGAGCAGGCGATAGAGATTGAAAATCTGAGGGATCAAGGTACTCGATGATACATATTACTCGTGCGTAGCCACTCGATAGTTGAAAGACGAAGGACGAAAGTATGCGCCGCAGGCGAAAAAGTCGCGAAGCTCCGATGGAAGGATCTCGGGCGATCGCGATCCTTTCTCGACGATGGACTTGTGCTCAGTATCCTCTTTTAAACAATTTCGAGATTGCCGAAACCTTCCGCGATATTGAGCTCCTCGGAATTGTAGAAAGGGACACACAGACGCGCGAACGGATCGTACCAATTATCGCGTTTGGCATAGTGACGTGGTTAAGAAGTCGACATAATTAGAACCGAACTCTTGGATTGCATTCGTCATTCGTCCACTATTTGTCGCGTTGGAAAAACTATAGCGGCATGCGAAAACGGCGACGCGTTTGCTTTCGTCGAGGTGTCAAAATAATTTCAACGGGCTTTCTTTAGCTTCTCTTTCTATCTACATAGCTATCAGGATATTAATAACGAAAGCGGGATATTTCTCAAGACATCCATATTTCCAGGACGTTAATTTTCCCCGTGGAACCTCGAGAAAGAGAGTTCTACTATGGCGACTTTTTAATCGTGATCCATTTCCCTCGGAACGTCCTCTCTCGCTGACCTCCTGCTTCGGGATTGAAAGAGCGACGGACTTGTCTTGCACAGTATGAATTTATAATTGGGCACAGACACTATGTATAAAATGTCACATACGTTTTATTCCGCGAAAAATGTAACGTATTTAAAATACCTTTTAAATGTAGCGTCTACTCGTAAACCGCTTGCTCGCGAGGGAAGTCGGAGTCGTCGTTGTCATAAAATTCGCGATGCAATCGGTGTCGCCCGAGTGCGACTCGCAATTTCGGGCGATAACTCGCAAAGGAGATAACTTGATCACGTATCCTTCCCGTTTTGCGCGTATCGTATGCTCAGTGTCTTCGCCAGCTGCGTCTGTCTACGCGATTGAGGGCGGCCACATTTGGCCAGCCGTAGTTTTTCAGTTTTTCACACGAGCTTCATTCTCTCATTCTCACGTTATTTCCAGATTATATATATTCAAAGAAATCAATAAAGTTCTTTTGCATGTCCTCAATGCTATACTAATTTTCGAAAATATCTTGTTAAAAAAATAAGAAAAAAACTTGAATATCTTTCATACATAATCCTATACGTTAGAAGGAGAGACGTAAACTTGAGCAAACGTAAACAAAATGCACGAACAATATTTTCTTGATTTGCCGTAATTATTTAGTATCATTATTTAACATCTGAATAAGATAAAATTACGAACATTGCTTCTACGCATATCTTTTATCCGACTATAAAAATAGTGATCATATTTAGTTACTTGAACCAACGCCAAAAGTAGATAATCCTTAAATGGCACAGCAGGAATACCTAATACAGTCCCAGTTTACATTTGAAGTTAAAAAACAAGGCAAACTGTGGATATTTATTGCTACAACTAGTATAATAAATAAGTAAAAATCCTTCGGTATTAGCAACGGCATTCGGCAATTGATAGTGGAAAAAAAAACCAGAGAAAAAAGAATGCCACACCAGTCAAGGAACAATATATCTTTCTGAAGACTGAGCGTCAAGTATTCGGGGAACCAGCCCACACATACGTTAAGAATAATTTCTTTTAATGCGAAACTCCGAGGAGATATGGCCGGCGACGAAAGGCCAGGCGGCGATATGTATTTTCGTCACACAGTACACATATCGGTAATTCGAAACGAGATTTGCGCGGCGAACGTGGCCGCCCTCGGCCGGGACCACGCCGGGCTCTCTTCCTTTTTTCTAAAAAAAATTGTCTAACCGTACGCACAACACCTGCCGTGTACCTAAGTGCGAGAATCCACGTGTGCTGCGTTGTATGTGTATGTGTGTACTACTGATAATTTAACGATCAAAAAACCGCGCTACCTGCAAAATTGAAAAATTGCGATTACCCCGTATTAGCGCTGCGCCGCTGCACTATCGTTTCGTCGCAGAGAATTAACTACAAATCGTGTGTGTTTAATCGTTACATCGAAAATATTCGGTATCGGTTACAGCCTAAAATACTGAGCAAAGAACGAATACATCAGCGATCAGTGATTCGTGAACGATCTCGAAGCGCGCCATTCCCGTGAATTCGAATCCTCTCTCCCTCTCTCTCCTTCTTTTCCTTCCTATCGAGTATTTAATGTATAATCAAATTTAAAGTCTCGTGTGGCCGGAATAAGCTTTTCGGGATAGTCGATCACTGTTTTCCAGCTTTCTTAATCGATTCGCGACACTAATGGCGGAAATAGAAACGTCACGGAGAAACGAAAAGAGAGAAAGAGAGACGCGTTTAGGAGCAGAGCGACTTGAAATGCTTTGTAAAAAATTTATAGAATATATATACATCTATCTTTTTTCTGTATATGTATATATATGTAGAAGCATATATTATTGCGTATAGGCATTATGTCGTCGGTGTTATTTTCTTCGTTTCCTTCTCGTCGCGCTTGCGTTTCTCCCATTGTTATACGATAGTAATGATGATAACAATAACAATAATAATCATAATAAGAGTACTAATAATACTAATAATAGTAATAATAATAATTACAATCATAACAATCATAAGAATACGAACTTTGATAATTGTCTAATGTCGCCAGCGCGACACACTTTCGCTGTTGCATTCTGTCTGTATAAAGGACATGATTACTTTATAATGGTGGCTGAACCGAGAAAAATCGGTTTCTTCATGTTCCTGTTTAGATTGCTACGTGATAATAGCGCGAAATTTCTTTTGTAAGTACCGTTACCTTAATACTGTGATCTAACGTCGTCTATAAGCAAGAATAAAAAAGAAGATGCTTTCACAGTCGTCTTAATTAATCCGACAAAAATCGAAATTGTCCACGCTCGAGAAGTTCTTAAAGTAAAAAACTCTGTAGTGAACAAATCAATCGTAAAATCTCGCATTTCCATTTCACTTAACGCTGAGATGCCAGCGGGGAATCGCGAATCAAAGATTGCCCAAATATCATTTGCCGTAAGAATATTCTTTGGCAACTCCCTCTCCCAATCTCAGATATTCTATTCGTGATTTTGTCCTCGATTTTTCGCGACCATCGTCCATCAAAATTTCTGTAATTTTATTGCGCGACGTATTGTGTACTTTCAATGCGCTTCTTTTGTTTTTATCATGTCCCTCTTATGATATACGGCGCATAAGGTCTCTCTTAACATGTAAATATATATAAATAATTATTTGCGACCCGGTGAGTAAAATAATTGGCGTCTAATTGGCGAGATACGGTATACTTCTTTCGTTTGCTGCTCTTCGACGCGTAAAAAATCGATCGGAAGGAACGAATGTCAGATTGTTTGAACCGCAATGTCGGGAACTCGAAAGAGACGAGCGTTCGATCCGAAGCCAAACGTTTGAAGAGCCTAAATCGCATGGCGATTTTTAACAAGCAATTGTTTAATCCGAATTAGCAGAATAAGGTTGCCTTTCAGAGCATGTGCGATTGGAGGAAACATATTTTATTTAGTTTTCAAAAAAATGCCCAATTTTTTCGAGTTGATATTGAATCATATAACTATACGGAATTTTTTTGTTAGATTGTCCTCGTAAACTCATAAATTTCCAAAATTATTAATACAAGTATTTGACATTCTTTCTATTGTGTTTCGGATAAATAGTTCAAAAAATTATTTCGATGTACGTTTTTATCATGACTCAACTCACCGTGTCGCTCCTTAATCCTTTCAATCTCAATATATGAGCTATTAGCAAGATTACATTGATTACACCAGATTGACGTTTTTGGACCTCGATGCTTCCTTCAATAGTACGCGCTCCTAAGTTGTTCTATGGATATCGTGTTACGTTCCTTGTAATTCAACTGCGAGATTTGACTTCGAGTTTTGGCTATGATAGCGATCGGATTAAGAATAAAATTTTCTACGGAGGGATCGAACAGCCTCGGTCGCACGCTCCCGTCTCTCTCGCGCGTCGCAGCTTTCCACGTCTTGTCGATCGGGACAAGCTGATCCTCACGGTGATGTCATAGCTCCTAACTAATATAGGACGACCTCCCTCGTGCGTGTTTTCCCTTAACTACCGTGATCCTGATCGAGCTCGTCCAGCGATTCGAGCCTCGCGATCGGTGCTTCGTTTATCGTGAACTCCCACATGGTGTCCTCGCTGGTCTGTCTCGAAGAGTCTTGTTGCCGGGGTCCGCTCGCCTGTCCCCTGGTACCACCCTCATGTCTGCTCTCCGACCGACCCTGTTGTCCCGATGTAGATTCCGTACCGTTGCCGCCGCGATGATTCGACGAGTCCTTACGCGAGTCCCCGCTACGTGGACGTTGGGCGCCTCCTCGATCCTCTGGCACCACGCAGCTCCAGGGATCTTCACCCTCCGGTTCCGATCGCTTATTGAACGAGCTGTATCTAGCGCAAGGCACGCTTTTGTTAACGGCGTGATAGCGGCATCCTGTTCGGCATTGAGCGCGGCCACTAAACGTGGACGGGACGAGAGATCGAGAATCGGCGTCCACGTTTAGCAGCCGACGCCAGCAGTGGCATACCTTTCGGTCCATGATTTTAAAACAAAGTTGGAACAAAGTTTAAAACAAGCGACGAGACCGAGTCGTTAATTTGAAATAGCGGACACGTGCCACTGCCAACGTAGTTTTGCTTTCTAATCTCCGATATACATGATAGATTAAAATCATCCAGATTTTCGCGTTAAGAATCTCTATAATGTCTTTATCAAACTACCTACCCAGTCCGGTATTCGCCTCTCCTGAAAGCAGCGGGTTGGCTATGCCAGGCGTGACCCTGATGGACTTGCTGCTGTGTGCTAGTCGGCACTGCCAGGTCGACCGGTTGACTTTGCGACCTCGTGGGCCCGGTCCGGCCGTTTAGCGCCGTCTGCAACGCCGTTGCGAGCGCGGACGTGTCCGACGTGACGGTCAACCGCGACGTTCCCGACGACGTGGAGGTAGGCTCCCTCATGGGGGGTCTGTTGCAGAGGGGAACAAAGCTCGTATCAGCGAATCGACGCGCGAATGTTCAGCTTTTTTTTTCATAAGAAAACCGCTAAGGATAGCCGAGCGAAATATATACTTGAAGCGTACGTGTTTATGTACAGTGGGATATTCGACAACACAGGCCTCTAATCTTCTAAAGTTTAATCCTGAGCAGTGTCACGGGCCCCGCGCGCTCGGGACTACCGGCCGCGCAATGGGACCGACATCGACCATTCGCGCGTCGGCTATAATCGATTAAGATTACGAATAAAAAACGACGATGAGAATGATCTATCTAAACGTGCATGAAGGATGATTTACCTTACCAAGAAATCGGTTCCATCAACGTCAGTCAACTTCAATCAGAGTTCGATTGATTGAACTCCAAGAAAGATAAAAGAATCAATCAAGATTAAAATCAACTGAGATTGGCGAAACTGGAAAGAACAAGGAATTTTCTTCAATAGATTCGGAAGCAAAGACTTAGTTGAGTTAATTGGAGGTTAATTAGACATGTGAAGAAAATTATTTATCAGCGAAACAAAAGAAAGAAAGAAGTACGTGCAAATTAGAGAGAATATCTTCTAATAAAAGATTACTTTTATCTTAACGCAATGCTTCTTACTTTTCTTGCAATTCTAGATATACTCTTTCTAAATACTGGATGGACTACGTGATTTGCAAGTGTCAAAGCTTTCGAGGCGTGCGACGTTAGAGATGATAATCTACAGAAAAAGAGTACCAAAAGTACGATACTACGGTTCTAAAGGCTATAAAATTCCAGAGTAGTGGCACATCGCCTCTGTTTTAAACTAATTGCTTTATACAAAATTGCAGTTATTATTAACGCGATCCAATTATGATTTTTAGGCAGATTATGATTATGCTTATGATCAAAGGGAAAATTTAGAATCTTCGTGATGGATATATGTTAACGTCACGTGCCGTTCGCTTGTACTCGATCTTCGTGACACTGCTCGCAAAGAGTTCAAAGAAGAATACGTGATGGTGATCACCTTCGGAACTTGTCCAACTTTTCCAAAATAAAAGACGCCGAAATCAAATGCAACTGATCCAGGGATTTCGAAAGAAAGCTTTTCAAGAATAACAAAATATCGATTACTTCTTGCGATTCAAGTATCAGTTTCGGAGTCTACGGCGTCGTGGAAAATTGCAAACCCTCTCTACCGCATCCGAACGAGTGTTGCTGGTACGCAAAACAGTTTCGCACGCGAAACTGGATCTAACGTTAAGT
Source organism: Temnothorax americanus (assembly GCF_048541705.1). Taxonomy (NCBI): domain Eukaryota; kingdom Metazoa; phylum Arthropoda; class Insecta; order Hymenoptera; family Formicidae; genus Temnothorax; species Temnothorax americanus. The sequence continues at coordinate 1,172,945 of NW_027509318.1, read as the reverse complement.
CTCGACGCGCGAGAGAGGTATACGCGATCCGACTAATTAGAACCGCTGGAAATTTAACGCGCGGAATCTCGTTTATTTTCGTTCCGTTCTTACCTGAACAAACCGTGCGACGTGCTGGGTTGAATCTTCCCGTTTCCGTTGCCCGCCGGTGCCGTCGGCGGCTGCGGCTCGCTCGCCGATCTCTGGACCAACGCGGGCGCACGGCTGCTCTGCTTCGTGCCGGTTGGCGCCGTTCCCGGCATCATCTCGACGCTGGAGCTCTCCCTCGATGAATTGAGCGTCTGCTGGAGCAAGCTCAGGATCAATCTGATCTCGCTGGCCATCGAGTGCTCCAACGAGGACACTTGCCGCGACAGCTGATCGATCCTGGCATTAATCTCCTCCACGGGCCGACCCGGGCCACTCTGAAAGTCGCCTGGAAGGGCAAACGTCTTCATCTCGCGGCAATTCGATCTCGATCGCGATCAAAATTCGAACACAGTTCACGTCGCATCTCGTCGAATCAGCGCGATTACGTTAGGCGATTTTTGATGATGGATATACGATGATAGTACAGGTGACGGAATTTTATATCGACGTGAGTGAAACGAAAGCGAAAAATGACGGAAATCGCGGAAACTACTAAGATTAAGATAAATGAGGCCCCTACCATGGGAATGAGGATGCTGCGGGGGCGATGGTGTGGTGTAGTGGCTCGACGTTGTCGAAGTGGGATGAACGACGTTTTGATTGAGGCAACTCTCGCCAGCGGCGGAACTCCGGCGCGCTGCTTTCGTCAGCGGCGTGGTCACTAGGTTTTAAACGCCACCGGTGAGTACCACGAGTACGGGAGGAATATATAAATTGAGTGCTACTTATCGCATATAGATGCGCAATCGCGCTGCGAGATATTCTCTACTACGGCGTGCGTCGCGATTAAGAATCTAGATGAAACGACAGTCGTACGTCTTCAGGGTTCTGGCGAGCGGTGCAAAATTCGGCAGGTCAAGGGTTGATTTTTAGGTACAACGAGGTCAGGCCAATCTATTTCGGGGTGTTCGCAATATACGGGGGGTACTTACTTTGTTTCGCGAGGTAATCGTGACTGGTAAGCGGCTGCAGGTGAATCTTGTGTTGACGTAGATCCGGTATGCTGCGCTTGAGATGGGTTAGCATGCCTGAACAACCAGGTTTCAAGGTGTTATCGAACTTGGGACTCAAACAAAACGCAATACGCTTAGAGGAGGAGAGAAAGAAAAGAGAGAAAGAGCTAAACGGGATAGAAGAGGAAAACTGCCGTAACGCTAAATAAATCGAAATAATTGATACACGAGCTACACCAAACTGAAGGCAAAATACATTTTAGGAAGCTTAAGATTTAAGATAAGACGCTTTTAACATGTAACAATGTTACAAGCGTAACATTGTTACAAATTGTAAGCGAATCTAAGTAGTTGATTCTAAAAAATTACGTCGCGCATTTAGCGCTAAATGTGATTATATTAATTTCTAATCATTTTTTTTCTTTCTAATCTTCTCTCTATTTCTAATCATTAAAATTTTCTTATTAAATCCTAAATAAAATTTTAAATCAGATGGATTTAGCGTTAAAGTTTGCATTTACGGATATATTTAGCGCTAAGTGCGAGACGTCAATGCAAGCGCAGTCAATCTTTATACAAGGAATCTTGCTATTAGTTATTGAACAAAGATCGAAAACATCCGAACTGAATTAAACGTATCTTGAATTAAACGTATTAAAAAGAAGTACCCTGCTGTATAGAGGATTTATATCGTCGTGCAATGAGTAACATTCCTCAAACAGAATATTAAGAACAAACATGAGAAAAACTGGAACATTGTTTTCCCGAAGTGACGAGGCTGAACGAAAGAAATAATAACCGCTCACCAGTTATTGAGTTTAAGGTCGAGCTTCTCTGTTTGGGCTCATCGAATTCCAGATTCAATGGTGTCACGTCTTGACCAGCCTTATCCGTGCTGAACTCTAAGATACCATGACCGCTACCTTTGTCGCTGCAACAGATAAAAAAAGAAGCTGATCGATCAATCTGTCATCTTCAGCAAACATAATACGCTATATGCTCTTTCATGTTTTCTCTAATATCTATAAAATGTTTATTACAATAATCTTATTAGTCAAACATCGATCTTTCTTTTAATGATAGATTGAGAAAATTGATACAATGAAAAGAGATAATCTTACTAGTCATCCTGGTCGTCTTGCAAGGAGTCTTGTCGACCTGTAGGAATAAGATTTGTGCCAGGACCACCGGGTCCTCGACGGTATCTTGGTGGACGGAAAGCAAACCTCCTAGCGTCGACGTCGACGTCGGTTGGAGTACTGACAGGATACCTTGCTGATATTGGATCGACCCCAGCCTGTTCCTCCTAAAGATGAAACGGCGGTTACTCGCGAGTCGGATCGTATATCAATTCGATGAGCATGTAAATTGCTACACGCAGTTAGTTTAAGCGATAATCATAGAGCAAAAATATAATAAAAATGAAAATTTCAAAACTATAAAATGTAATGCAAATATAAAAATGTTCCTTTATAAATTTCATCACAAGTAATAATAAAATTTGAAACAAGGGAGAGAACGGAATTATGTTAAATCGTAAAATTGCGCGTAAAGAAAGCTGGAAATAGCACTCACATCTCGCATGTTAAAAGTGATCTCAAGATTCTGGCTGAAGTGGTTGGAGAATTCCGGATAAAGTGCCAAGACGTCGAGCAGGTCGTCCCGGTGAATTTTGTGAAGGTCGCAATACGTAAGGGCGCGAACGTTACAAGACGATTTTCCAACCGTCGGATAAATGCACGGATTCTCGCCAAATATGTCGTCCTTGCCCAAAATAGCCATTACGATATCGTCCTTCAGGATCTCGATACTCCCGCGGGATATAAAATACAGGGAAGTCAGCACGTCCCCTCGATGGACTAAAGTATCACCCGGAGGCGCGTGCGTGGTCTTAAACTTTAAGGATAATGCCCTGTTTTGCAAAAAGAAACGAGGGCTTTCTTGTCATCATGAACTTATTAGGCGTAAAAGATAATCACATCTCTATTTATAAAAATAAAATATTGTTTTGCACGAATTTTTAAAAATAATCAGATTTTCGAAATAAGTTAGGGGGCAAGTACCTTAAACAGCCTGGACTGGCCCCCTCGAAGGCTCGGCAATTGTTTAAAAGATTCCTATTGAGATGAAGACAGATGTCGGCCTGAAGGCACTCGGGGAACCCTTTCAGAACACTGTTCATATCAATCCCGTTCGTATAGGTCCACGCGTGTTGAAAGTACTCCTCTAATCGTTGGCGGAGCGGATTCGGGATCTGGTGAAATCTTATGAATTCCCTGACTCGGAGCATCTGTGTGTGATACCGGGCTGTGCCGCTGTATAGCCTCTGGATGATCGCCGATACATTACCGAAGATACTGGCGTACATCAGGGCTAAAATTGATCGTGTCGTGAAACAAACCGCGAACCCGAGGGATTAAGATATTTTAGCGGTTTCAGGCACAAATTTCGCCATTGTTTATTCAAGATGCTATTAATATCTGAATGTCTAGAATATTCAAAAATGTGTTTGATATTACTAATACTTTTGTCATAAAATATTTGTTATACTTATATTTTATTTACTTTTATTATAATTTAATTATTACGTAGTTATTATGGTTCTGATAACATTGCTATTTTTAATGAAAAGACTAAACACGCGTGTGCCGCGATAAGATCCGTCATTATTTATCGACTCACATCCGATCAGCATGACGATTATTGTAAAGATTTTCTCAGCATCGGTATTGGGCGCTACGTTCCCGAAGCCTACGGACGTGAGGCTGCTGAAGGTGAAATAAAGCGCCGTGATATAACGACTCTGGAAAAATTACAGCGTTACACGTTGAGCAAAAGGGTTCGCGTATCGCCATTAAGTGCGATTTCAAATAGAGCGTACTCGAGAGGTATTCGCGCGGATGGCTTACTTTTATGCTCGGCCCGCCGGTGTTATTGTGAAAGTAAAACTGATGAGTGTCGTTGGCTAAAATGTCGAGCCAACCAACCTTGCTTTTCAGCGTCGGTCTCTCGGCGTTTCCTATGGCGTACCTTTAAAAAGAGCGAAATACCGGAGTAATTTATTGCATTCAGAGCAATGTCTCCAAATGTTACGTAACAATTGTTATGTGATTTAAATTTTTAACCGATTAAACATTTGCAATAAGAAAATATGATGGATTTTCTATATTGTTTTCTTTAAGGAAAAATCTTCAACTCGGTTAAAGCAGTAACAGTTGAAGAAATAGTTATGATATGATTTATTAATACTCAGTGCATTATTATACAAATTAAAGACGTTATATTTCTGAGTATGTCCAAAGTTATATTAGACGGTATCACTCACCATATACACGCCATCCAATGAGCAATAAGGGCAAAAGTGGCCATTAAAAGTAACAAAACGGCAGCGCCATATTCGCTGTATCTGTCGATCTTCCTGGCCACCCTGACAAGACGCAGTAGACGAGCCGTCTTCAAAAGTCCGATCAAGGTCGTCGTCTGAAAACGATTGATCATTTTTCTTTATATCTCTCGAATCTGCGAGCCCGCGGAACATATTAATCTCGCGCGCTGTACAGAAATCGGCCTTACTCAACGCCGTCTGTTACTACTTAAATAATCGATGTCTTTTATTGTTTCGCGAATCTGAAGTTGCTCACGCAAAGATGAATCGTGCCTTTGCAGCAAGACGTATTTGCATAAATATAAAAAATTTCGGGAATTCTCGAATAATTATTTTTTTTTTTTTTTAAAGATATGGTTACTCTTATATAAAAAGATTTGCTGGTAGGTATATACGACAGGTCTGTCATTTCCATTAAACTTGATAAACGGACATTTATCTGAAATCTAATCATCCGACGTCTACGTAAAGGCCATTTCCGTGTTGGAAGTGTCACTCTCGCCTCGCCGGAAGTCGTCACTCTGGTTGCACATCAATCGCTGAAACGGAGAACGTCACTCGTCGGAATATCACAATAATATAATATGCACACATGCACACGACATTTCGTTGAATTTCAAATACCAAAGTTGAAAGCATCGTCTTCGCGGCGTGCCACTTCTTAGCATCGATCTAAATCTGCGTTCAAGGACCGATCTTTCAATAATTTGCAGCGAGAATTACGTCGACATTGTTATAAGGCACCGTATTCGATATGGAGGTGCCTTTCGAGGTAAACAGCAAAGTGACGACCTCCTTGTTGCGGAGTTAGCTGTCGCAAGTAAGCTCGAGTTTTGATTCGAGTCACTTACGTCTTTTCAAATTTGCATAATTTTAAGAAAGACAGAAATTCAAAATGACTTTCACAAAATACATTAAAGTGTAGTGCGAGCACTCTTGCGCGTATTTAACTTGAATGAAGAATAATACAATTACATAATACAAATTGACTGACAAGCACAATCGTCGAAATAAAGATATGATCTGCGATTATATCAGTTTCGAGGAAATTGTTGAGCGTGAATGGACTGTTCATGCTTCCTCTTTGTTCTTACCTGCCGAGAATTCGAAAATTCGCGGTTAAACAAAATCACTTCTAAACATGCAAACAGTAATAATACAAGTCTACATTCGATCGAACGCTTTCAAAGAGAAAGAGATCGAGGTCGATATTTTTACAACTATCATGCGTTGTGTTCCAATCGAAACAATTCGAATCAATGTCATATATTGCGTGTGCGTTTGAAGCGAAACTCTGAAGGCGATATAATAATTTGAGACGAATAAAAATATTATTTTTCGGTCGTAAAGTTTTTTTGATATATACACGCGACTCATTGCACGTTTATTACAAGAGAGACAAAGCGCATAAGCGATAGAAAACACGCATAATCACATATATACAAGAGTTTTTAGGCAATTTGCAATATAACAATTGAAGGAGCAAGTGTACGAAGAAGATAATCACTATATGAAAGATGAAAGTATGTTCATAAATCTATATAGAAAAATCCAATATAAAAATTTTAATTAAAATTCAAAATGGAGGAAAATCAATTTATGAAGAAAGTTGACTTTCGCGAGAAACAAATACTTAAAAAGAGATATCAAACTTCCATTATTCGCTTGCTCTTTCAATCGTCACAAATATGCAACGTAAAATTTAGTTAAGCAAATTTTTGTCAAAAATGAAACATCCACACGGACACATACATATACATATACGCACATACACACACGTTAAACCGGGAAAAGTTTATCGGTCAGGAAACCTTTCGTTTTCTAGATCAAGTACAATCGCGATTTTGCATAGCTTGCAACAGAGACGTAATAAAAAGATACAAAAGAAGCTCGAGAACAGAATGGTAGGACCAACATAGTATTGAAACAGAATCGAGAAAAAAAATAGCTGAAGCGTACGCGCAGTTACTGACAAAATCGCGATGAGATACTATCAATCGAAGTGTTCTCGTTATATGTTGATATTGGTTACTATTCATGATTGATACACATCTGCTCGTATACAGTTCGGTTTGTGCGTGTATACACGTGTGTGTGTGTGTGTGTGTGTGTGTGTGTGTTTTTATATCTGTATGTGTAATCAATTCATATTTAATGGAATTTTATTTCAGTCCCAAATAATTTGATTTATTTTCCCACTTCTAAAAAACGTTCTCGATTATCTTTTGAAATCTATCGATATTTTGTGAAATTGTGATAAAAAGAATACTGGTTCAAGATTGATGAATTAACGAAAGTGTGTATATCGTGTGATCCTCAAATGCTTGCCTATGGATCTGATAAAAGTACAATTTTGCGAAATATGATCGAGGCAATCATAAGCAGTCATATTCGTCCTGCAACTATAAAAAGGAAACGAATCGCGCGAGACTCGAGCGAATAAAACGAGCCTAAAGTCGATTTACTTGCTAGAAATCAATTCGACAAAGCTGGATGCAAGAAGAATTTTTAATCGTGCGATCAATATAAATGTGATTCGAAGTTTGATATCTGGTAAGAAAATATCTAATTACAAAAATAACTGCAGAGCTAACTGTAATTCTCACCAGATATTGATAACATTACATTTATCACATATGATGATAAATCATTGAAGAAAACTATCGGCAGTAAAAATTTTCGATTGTTAGAATTCAAATTTTTCGCTACGACTGAAAATTAAACACGCATCTGTGCCAATACGTGAGAAATCAGAATTCTAAATTTACATAACTGAATATTAATTTATTCTTTTATGTTCAATATTATGCAAATTTTGAAAATTTGCATTGGCGCAAATGTACGTCCACTTGCCAGCTGTAGTAAAATCCAAATTCTAATAATTATTCTTGTAGCACGCAAACGAACCGATTTTGCGAGGACGCGGCAACGATGCAAACGTACAAGCCGCAATGCGCTTTGTAAACGGTATAAACTTTACTCTAAATCTTGCACGAACGGGTTGAAGCGAATTGTTATGATCTCATACAATACCTAATTAAAAAAAAAAAAAGAAAAAAGAAGCATGCATTTTGGTAATTTGGTATATCGTACATGTGAGAATAGAGTTGATGAAAATTCTGCCTTCTCGTATTACAGAGTTTATTGTATCTTCGCAAACTGAAGAAAGTAAGAATTTATCGAAGGACACCCGAACAACGATTTGCCATCAACTTTATTCAAACTTCCTCGGCACGATGGGGTTGCAATGATTGAATGAGGTGTTTGGTACGTGTGGTGAGTCGCGTGAACACTCTTGGTCGTCGAGATGGTATCGCCGAGAGGGGATGGTTCATATTGCAAGAGAGACGGTGCTGAAAGTATTTAAGATGTGTAATATGTGTTTAAGCGGTTTTTACACGAGAGAAAGAAGAAAAGGGGGAAGGGGGAGGCAGGGGGAGAGAGAGAGAGAGAGAGAGAGAGAAGAAGAAGTTAGAGTTGAGAAAACTCGTGGTTGCGGTGGTGATTTTAATCGTTTGGTGTGTAAAAACGATGTGGATTGTAATCCTCATTAAGTAATAATGAAAGAAAAGACACGTCAGTGAGGATCTCTTGTGTATATTATGTGTTAACTAACCTCGTCCTTGTCCAAGCCGAGCTACGAAAACGTTAAACTGAGGTTAAAATTTATTCTCTTCACATTATGAGGATGATTTATAATTTCATTTTCCAGATCAATTCAGATTGAGCGTTCGCTTAAAATAGGAATAAAAAATTCGTATGCATTCTAGACTCGGTTCACTTTCAACAAATTGCCGAGAGATGGATGACTTCATTAATTACTTCGCTACGGAAACTGGTTGATTGGGGATGCAAATGATATTCTGGCTTCTCTTACATCAGAAGCGCGATAAATTAAATTAATTACAGGAAGAGTTATTAATGTTCATCCGTTTTTTTCCCTACATAGATTATCTTTATTAGCCACCGGTATCGTTCACACAAATCGAGAGAGGAGAAAGAGAGAGAGAAAGAGAGAGAGATAAATAAAGATCTCGTAAGAGAAATCTCATAAAGAACTCATGAGAGAATATTCAAAAGAATCATTTAAATGAAACGAATAAAAAAAGTAACACGACAAAAAAATAGAAGAGAATCTTGACGTAAACCTGATATATGTATAGTCTAATATTTTGACAATCAGAGCAGAAATTTTTACAGCGACAGACTATATATTTACTTACATATTTATGAAAAGTGTATGCATACGTGTGCGTACAGGTACGAGTCAAGCTCGAGACAAAGGGATTGTTCACCTATATATCCGTCAAGTTACGCATGTCGCCTCGCGTAATACATAATTTCGTGATTGACATAATTGACACTGAACATCGTATAGTTACTTGTTGGTGCGTTCAGCTATAATTCTGTCTGTTAACTCGACGTAAACGCGAATCTGGATGTGGAAATGGAAAATCGGGCTTTGTTGTGTGATTGATCCTCGACGCACGTGTAGCACACGTTAAACGTTGTGTAAAATCGTTCCAGACAGCGAGAAGCCATTAGAGCGGCTCTCGCTTGCCTGTACGTATACATTGTGTGCACATTAACACGACGACTCGACTAACTCTCGACAAAGGAAAACGAAATCATTCAACACCGAGAGAAATGGTCGAAAATAGGGAGAAACGAACTAAGCACCAGTCCGGTAAAGTCACATCTAATATGGGCACTTGGGCTCGGCATGTCATCCTAATCATATTTACCAGCTAACACCGACATTCTAGAAAATTCTGTCTGGCGATCTGGCGTTCGCAAGAACCTCTTTCTTACTTTTTACAATTACCCCCCCCGTTGCTTCTGTTTCATTTCGTTTATATCTAAAAATACATTAATTAACGCGAGCCATTAAAAAAAAAAAAAAAAACTGCGAATTTTTATAACTTTAAAAAATTCATAAACGACAGTTTTAGTATCATTGGCATAAAATGTGGTCGCTTGAACACCAGATCCGACTTGGAAGAAAAATAATCTAAGGTAATGCAAAGCGTGCGACACGGAACTTACCTCGTCAGTGTCCGAGCCGACGAGTAGGAGGTCGAAGGGAATGGCAGCTACCAGGTCGATGATAAACCAACCCTTCAGGTAATGGACGGCTATCTTTCCAGGATGGGAGACCACCTCATCGTTGCTGTTGACGAACGTCGTGCGAAAATTTATAATGATGTCCACGATGAATGTGACGTCGACTGAAAGATAATAAAAATACATTGCTGTATTCTAAAAAAATCGATGATTTTCTAATATTTCTTTAATTATCAAATGTAGTTTATTATAGTACTCATTATATCAAAATCAACCGCATTAATCTTTATTTTATTTCTACATCTCGACAATATTGAGTTATACAGTTGCGTTCTTCAGTTTCAACAAAAATCGATTTTTTGAAGCAAAATAATGTGAGATAGTATCTCCAGAACTGTTCATTTGGACGTTTCTCCGATTTCTTTTCCGCTCGTTCTATTCGAGTACTATTGTCTCTTTATCCGTTCTATTGTTTCAGACAGTCATGACACGTGTTATCCTACATTGTTTGAAACGTTATACAGTGCTGCGCTCTGAGCGTCGATATTAAATTTAGAATTTAATACTCTAAGAGCCAGTTTTATCTCTCACTGTCAGATAGCTTTGTTTAATATATCTTACTTTACTTAAAATTTATTTTCATTATAGAATTTTATTACAGTCTCGGAAACTTAAACTATGGCAACACTATATTAAACCATCTAACTATTAAAATTAACCGTCGATTAATTATTTTTGTATATTATTAATCGCACAAAATTTTGCGCTAAGAATAAAATATAGTGATAAACTTTGGCTCACCTATAAAGTCTATAATAACGATGGGATCGTCACTGTACTTCTTGTTCTTTCTGCTGTTGTAATCCGGATCCGATAGAACAAATGCGGCGACGTACGGCGTAAATATGGCGGTGTACATCACGAGCAGCAATATAATCCAATCCCAAACCGCCTTGAACGGCGAGTAGTGTAGTATGGTCCACTTATGGATTCTGGGAGACTGTAATTTGTACTCTGGGAGAACGTCTGCTCCGAGGGACAACACCTGCGACAGACGATATTGAAATTTTGAGATTGAAGTCCGCTTTATTTCTATTTTCTCACGTTTTCCCGCTTCAAATCGTCACGTAGAATAAAACACTTCGTGTTCGGCGGAAAGGTCCGGCTGCCGACTGTCGTATTACATAAATTCAACGCCGGTCCGAGCAGAGTGTTCTACGTGTGTTTAAAAAAATACGTCACGTTTCAGAGAGATAACGCGAAATGGTTTTCCATCAGCACGTCGTTTATATTTCGCGGTGACGTTCCGGTAACGTCGTCAAAATATTATTACGTGATGTAGCGACACCAGCTTAACATCGTTCGCGTTAAATTGCATCGCGAATAAAATACACTTGTAGAGCGCCGCGTGAGGAACACGACGTACACGAGCGGCGTTTCACATCGCTTACAAGATAAACGGGAGGAACAGCGCGGAAGCAACTGCGAGCAAGACTATTTGCTGACCTGTCTAGCGCAGAAGTGTTTCGAGTTACTTATTGTACTCTCTGCCATTTAAGACGCGCGCGGTTCACCGGGAATCGATCGGCGAGAACGTGAATCGATGACAAAAGCTGCGAGATCTCCCCGAGGAAATAGTTTTTACGGCAAAACTTCCCGTACATCCATTGCGTCAACCCGATCCCGCTGGTGGATGAAAGTAGATCTTTATTCGAATCACGCTGCTCCACATCTCCGAGAGCATCGCCTTCGAACAGTAACTTGGTAAACTCTCCTTCCCTGAGCTGTTATCCGCTATATCGTTTCCCGGGCAATCCGATGATGTTTGAGAGTGTTTGCGCAAGGGATTACCGTCACAAATGCTTGGCGAACGGATTTAAAACACCTGGCTTCGTGGTCGAACTAGAGCTTAACCATTTGTTCGTCGTCGTAATCCGCGATTCCTTCAAAGCTTCGTGCTCGATTTCCTCATAATACCGAACGACGGTGAGCGTCGTTGAAACGGCGCCTCGTTACTAGGTCGTAAAAATAACGGCTGCGATTCGCGCGTGAAATTCACCTAGCACCAAGAGCGCGGCACCAAGAAACGCCGGAAACATCAATATCCCTTCGGGAGCAACCACTATTGATCGCCGGATAAAAGTTTCGAGCGCGAAACTTCGCGGATTCGGCGTCGCGAAGTAGAACGGATCGGTGGAGCTCTGGAGCTCTCCAGAAACACGGACGATATTTCGAGTTATCGATCCCGCATATGGCGCTCGGAATCGGGGACGCTTGTTTATGGCGCGCGGGAACGTGGGAAGAACCGGAAGAGTGTCGTCCGAGCGCTAGTTTAACACTGATGCAATGCGGCCCGACGAAGGGAGGCGTTCGTTCGATTGGCTCGGGGTTGGCTGGTTAGCTGTCCGCTCACGAGAAGCGGTGCGCGAGTTAGGGTAGCACCACCGTCACACCCTCAGCCAACACATTTCGGTCCGTGAAGTGTCGGAGGTACAACATTGAGCCGCCGAGAGTCTTCGGTCGTCTAAGAGTCTAAGTCTAACGAGAATTAGCCCGGAGGAGTTCGATAACGATAACCCGCGCGCAAGAGACTCGTAATATGAACTGACGATCCTATCCCGGGTAAAGTCGCAGTTCGCTCCCTCTTTCTTCGTCTCCCTGTGCCGTCAATTTATTATTATCAACCCCCCGCCGATAAGGCGACCGATAAGCGGATAAAAATGGAAACTGGGATATTGCTGATGCGGATACCACCATCATTATTCACCATCACGTTGCATATCCCATGGTGGTTCCGAATATTTACTAACATTACTACACTACTACTACTTTACTAACTTTATTAATATTCTACACTTCCATATTTGAATCAACCTTTAAATTGCATAATCTATTTTAATTTTATTCTTAAATTTATTATTATAATTTTCTTATTATTAAATATTAATATATTGTCGTACTTTTTTTGAAAATTATATTTTTCTAGATTATTAAATCTGACATTTTTGTTGATTAATACGAGATTATCATTAAATTTTGATCTGGAGCAGCGCGATTGTATCTCATCCGATTTATCGAATATCCAATAAGTACCTAAATCCGTCTTGCTAAAATGTTTTTAAAGGGAAAAGACTCAGGATAGTTCGCTAGTTTCTTCCTTAGCTTCTTTATCGATTTTTTATTATCAGCTTCCATCTGGTGGAAAGCGTACAGTCAGGCGGGTCAGAGGGGGTGAAGAAACTCGCTGGTTGGCTCGTCAGAGACAGCCACGAGAATGTAAATTCAGGTAGGTCATGTTTTATTCATGCGCCCGATGTTAGGCGAGAAGGATCGCTAGAACGACCTCATTCCAATGACCCGAAGTTATTGCAATAGTTTGTGCCGTCCCTTAACTGCAAGAGACATTTTTTGCCTTAAGATAAAACATCCGAAAACACGCTATCCGGATTAATAAATGCATCATAAGTAGTATCAAGTTTCTGTTCAAAACTAATACTTACTTTTTGTTCATCTTTGTGTTTGTCTTTCTTTAAATTCTGTCAATTATCTTTTCTAAATACTGGAATAAGAGAGAGTTCCAAGTATAAAGTTAAATAAATAATTTGTTAACAAATAATTTATTAAATGGCAAAAGAGTCAGAAAGGGACCTCTATAGTGCAATAATTGCAGCTTGTCGCAATAAACTGTCAATTAATTTTTTCATTTAATTCAGATATGCTTTTGTGGAATTTCTCCTCGATCTAACTGTAAGACGCTCCATTTGGATGTAATGGAGATGAAGCAATCGAATACGCGAAAGAGGATGCGGAGGATAGTATTGGCTAGTTACCACGCGCCATGACCTGGAATTATCGAATAATCTCCGCATTACGTGATCATAATCAACCAGCTTAACGAACCAAGAAGAATAGCCTGGAAATAAGTCGCGCGAAAAATATCACGAGCGTAATGGCACGAGTTTATATTCTTTCAGAAATTCTGTCGTCCGAACTGTTGCATTGCAAAAGAGATTCGTGAAGATAAAATAAACTTTAATGTAAAATTGAAGAGAAGCGTTTAAAACTTTGTGCGATGCCAACAAAAAGATGAAGTACACACTTTGGAGTATTTATACTGAAAGCCATACAATAGCCATTTACAATTCGCGATTACGCATTCTTTTACGATCGCCCGACTTCTCCGTAGACGGATTTAATATTTGCAGACTCACAGCGGAACCATTTCCCGCGTAAATATGTACCCGACATGTACAAGTAAAATATGTATCTACAGCTTCCGTGGCGATAAGAACGCTTTTAAAGAAGCTTCTGGAACCCTCGTGCATAAAGCTCGGAAATATTCTTTGAATCATGTAATAACGACCTCGTGTAGTAAATATAGCGTCAGTAGTAAAGGAGGAAATTTAGGCATCGCATTTAAGCTCGCCTTACATTGCAATTGACGAGAATAAAACGACAATTACTCATCGTGCTAATTTTATACTAAGCGTTTCGTGAATAGCGGCGTTCGACAAGTGTCATAAGTCACCTAAAATTAGACGAGATTTGTCCTGAACTAATTTGACCAAGCGCCGCTGAGACAATAATGTTTTCCATATGGCCATTCCATTCAAACGCAATTGGATGTATTTTCGCAACGTGAGCGGCGCATTTTGAAGCGCTGCCTTGAAAATTAGGTCGCGTCAGCGACAACGCGGAATTATAATCCGTTTTAATGGGAAGAAAGCTCCTGTTAACGCTCCTGAGATATACGGCCTCGTAATGCATAATGGGTCAGCTCGATGAATGCGTCTGTCTTCGGATTTCCATCGGGCTACGCAATATTACGATCGATACCACGCGGAATGTACGCGTCATTCCATCGCAAATTAGATGAGCACGTTCGCCGCTTGATAGCCCTGATAAACGTGAATAAACAATGCAACTAGATTAAGATAATATGTAAGAGAAAGAAAGAGAGAGAGAGAGAGAGAGAGAGAGAGAGAGAGAGAGAGAGAGAGAGAGAGAGGAGCACAGATATCGCGAAAGTAAACTCGAAATATATGAGTTGCGTAGTTGAAACAATTATCCGATTGTCATTGCAATATTTTAAACAATAATGATTCAATATACAGATTCGCACGAAGAATTCAGATAATTACAATCATAATGTCAGATTTTGATGGAATAACAAATTTTAATCAGTAAATGCTTAAAATTGAACTGAAATACGCGTTTGTGTGGCTTTATATAATTTGAAAATAAATTCGTATGTGTGTGTGCAGAAGGTAATATAAACTGTATTTTTTAAATTTTATTAAAATAGTATTGCAAGTAATACAAACATCGATTACCGTCGACAGGGTCGAGCCAAACTTCTGCTTCTTTCCCTTCGTGAAATACGAGCGCATCATGGTTCCTGACACTCTCACGAAAAATTCCAGTGTCATTCTCAACCGTGGCGAACCTCGTTCAAACGCTGCCACTGCTGACGATATCTTGGCGCTTTTAGCATTCGCGCGAAAATGAAAATAAACAACGTTGGGAAAACCACCTGTTCCACTGCTGCGTTTTTTTCAAACTTTCTCGCTTATAAGCGATTTCCAATATTTTTCTGAGATGTGTATAGTGCGTGAAATAAAATTCATATCATGAGAGTGGAACTTCCCGTAGATTGAGATTTTCAAAGTTGCAAAGTATTTGCGATTGATGACAAATGTTAGTGATAAACTAGATGTTATCCTCAATGAGTAATCCTTCGCGCACATCTGGTTTATATTTCGAAAGGGTAAACATGTAGGATACAGCACAAACTTTCTCGTCAGTTTCCCATTTTTGATACAGAGATCGTTTATTTAGCGTATCCGTTCAAGAATGAAAAATTCGGGGAAAAACTGAACACTTCCGTAGATTTAACATGTCTGACCTGTCTGTCAAATATAAATGTAAAAATTTTCATGTGCGTATTTCTATATGTCAAATACGAGGTAGACGATCGTATTTCTTGCTCAAACAACATCGATCCGTTGAACGTTGGAAAGCTTCTGAAGTGTTTCTTCAATGTACAAGGACAAAGGGGGAGTTTTACGTCGTCTTTATAGGAAGCTCGATCGATTCGCCAAAGTGAGTTTGTGGCTTTTGTGATTCTGCGTTCCGTACAAAAGATCTCATCACCGGTTGAAATAATCTTTAAATTGAAACTTTTGAGGCATAGCAGAACTGGAGAACTATTGAACTGAAGAAGTATTGAAGTGTTCAAACAACCTCCTTGACTTGTTGATCGCAAAAATTTAACACCTCGTTGACTCTGTCATATACATTATCATCGAATTATTCAGTAGAACTACTCGTCGTATAGTAGCACTTTTACACTCAATTTATATTATCGTTTCTGATTTCCAAATGTTTAATTAAGATAGCAAGCACTGACATTTACTTAATTTTTTGTCACGTTATTTCAAGTAAATAATCAAGAGATCTTTTTTAACATAAAATTGATCCATTCAATATGCTAGGAGAATCAAAGTTTAAATCGTTTTCAATTTCTTGATTTATTTGTGTATTGCAAGCGAAGAGTCTCCGGAGGGTTTCTATGTAATTCTGAGAAATCTCTTGGGGATGAGAATTTTTCGATATACCTCGAAGTATCGACGATAATATTTGCGACTGTAGTGTTAAAATGAAATCTTGAATGTTTGCTGATTCCAGTTGGATAGTCTTCAGGGACGTTGAGCGAAATCCAGCAAAATTTCATAAAAGTTTCCTGTACTCACATCTTGTGGTTTTAGCTTTCGCAGAAGGGTCGATTTAAAATGGGCGACGGTGACGTTCATCAAAATAATATTAAAAGAGACTTTTGAGTTAAAAAATTTCAGTCCATTGATTTTCGATGAATTTCACAAGGGAGATTTTTAAGACTGTATTGAATTCTCTTATGGATCTGTGTTTTTAAAATCAAAAGAAAGTTCGGCTTTCAGTCAACTTCAATTAAGGCATTTTTGAGAAATTTCATGGAATCCTCCTCGCGCTATTCCTCATCGGCTGAACCACCATTCGTTTTCCATAGAAAAATCGAATTACGGTAATATAACGACAATTGTCGATGCTGTTTCGTTGCGTGTTGCGGAAGATCTACACGTTCCAGTCAAGTGCCTTTCGGGGACGCCGAACGAATTCCAGCGGATTTCGCGAAGTGATCTAATTTCGGCCGACTCTTCGCGTTCTCGTCACAATTCCGCGGCCGCACGCTCGCGTACGCGCGGCAAAACTAAGCGGAGAGATCTGTTTCGGCCAGCCAGCGCAACGGCGCCGAGGAGTGCTTTCAGAAAACATTCGCCTCCGGTTCGCCTGAATTCGCCCGCCTGATTTCATGGCCCGGTAAATGTGGCAGGCCGAGGTTTTGATACGTAGGGGTAGTAAAAGCGGATCGTAAAAGTTCGAAATGAGGCTAAAAAATAGAGAATCGGGAGAAGCAGATATATGTTAAGGCACAATCGAAGTCTGTGGGACTCGGTTAATCGAAGAACACACTCCCGTTTTCGACGATGTATTTGTAATAATACTTGCAATGCATGAAAGTTATCTTGTTATTCCATCGTGTCAATAATTATATTTTATTATGATTAACTTTGTTGCAATCAATCTTGCAAGCTATCAATCTTCAATAAAGAAAAATAAATTTATTAATCAATGGATGTGTTTCTAGATTCACATGTCAGACATAAATTAATGACAGTTAATAACGCAAAATATAAAGTGTAAATATCATATTAATATCTAAAATATTGGCTGCGAGAAGAGAGTGTGATCAATCGTAATCTGTAGAATCGATAAGTTAATTTCGAATTCGCCTAGATAAAGCGCACATGTTCGAGTTTCATATGAAATTCGAACGCTATACTTTAACATAAACTACTGTTACCTATAACAGCAACATTTATACTCGTGCTTGTTAATTATTTTATTTATATAAATAATACGAATAATATGAATAGATATTTTATGAGAAAAAAAATAATTCGACAATTTAAAATATTCTTTATATATTCGAATAAAGAATCCGAGAAAACTCTTTCTTCACGTCGGAAAAGAGAGAACATTCCCGACTGAGCGAGTTTACGCGATATTGCAGCCACGACGGAGATAATAAAATCGTGAACAGCTTTGTCCCAATATCGGGCGCGAGTCGTAATAAAGCGACCGTAAAAATCCGAAATAGGACGGGATAATAAAAGTGTCAAGGCGCATTCGTCGATATTCGCCGCTGCTGATTCATCTGAACGATATCAGAATTCTCTTTTTGTATATAGTTCAGCTCAAATTTTCATAATTAAAATTTTCATAACTGCTCGTCTTCGCTCGAGCTTCAAACAGCGAGAAATTTGCATTTAAATCAACTCACAATTTTGGAACTCAATTAGGAGCAATAAATGTAATAAGCAGAGCGACATTTATGAAATGCACCATCAAGATTGAAGATTAACAAGACAATCACATCGATTTTATGCCATATGTCAACATTAAAAGTATTGCGCATTATAAGTTAATATGGACCGCGCGCGAAACTTCCACTTGATCTCGTTTTGTATGGATTATATGACATTGATTTAATAATGCATCGACCATGTGCTAAGTGCACTCGGAAAGGTCGTGTTAAGTGGCGGCGACTGACATTTTATGAGCGTGTTCGATGAACCATTTTAACCGCGCGGCGATACGGCTAAGAAGAAACGCATGGTACCTCGTTATATTAAAAACACGTGATGCAATGGAGGACAGAAAAGTCGCGTAATATTTCTAATTAACGTTCGCAGCAATTGCAATTGAGATCGTCCGCCCAGCAACAATGGAACGGTTTATTTTTTTTCCTATAATCCGCTAATCTTCTGATTTCAATTATCGTTTAATTAGCGTAATTAATAAGCGAAGTGGAACCTTTCGTTGTTATTAAAGCTGTTATATAATATCATTTTCATTACTCAGAATTATGATGGCAATTGGATTCTCTCGTTATAATTTCATAAATCCTTTCAATTAAAAATTTTAATATCTTGGAAGTACGACCTTTGTCCGGTTTGAAAGATTAGATGAAAATTTTAATAATTTGTACAAAAAGTGTCAGATGCTTGTTTTCATCTGCATTTCTGAATAATATGCGAAACTATATTAAAACTATTAAGCAGAATATATAAATTGTCCAATGGAAATCTTTACTTTAAATTAATTAAATTTCCTAATTTAACTGATTAATTACTATTTTATGTTCTAACTTGGATTTTTAGTAATATTAACAATTTTTTCTTATTTCTGCTGTAATAAACTGCTGTTATTTCCTCAAAGATGCCATGGTGCAATATTGTGCACGTTCAGCGTAAAACGTAATTACTGAAAGTATAACCAAACAGACGCGAATGTGTTTTCAGGCATCCGGATTGTAAATCGAACATCGTGTGTTGTTTTACGGGCGGAAGGCACGGGGTTTAACTTATGAACAAGCGTAATCCGTAATCCAATCTTTATAAAAACAACTGCCAGGTATTACCGCCACTTCCTCACCGTTAATTAAGAAAAATCACTCGGTATGTCTTTACAGTGTTCTATAGCTTCATCTAACTGCAATAATTAATAAGACCTTGTCCTAATTGACTAGATCTTAATTAGTAGAATCTCGATCGGAATACATTATGATGAATTTGATAAATTTTTAATTCGCTATACGTTTACAATTGTAATAAATTAAAAATAATCTCTCTTTATAATTATATTTTATATATTTGTAAAAAGCTTAAATATACATCTCTAAAATATTGCTCATTCTCTCTATTTTCACTTCCCTACGTGTATCATCTTCCTTTGTTCGCGAAGAGACAGTTACGTATTGATCTGATAAAGGCCACACAGTTGCGCGCGACATGAAACATTATCAGACGCTTTTACCACAATCGTGTGGGTATTCCTCGGGGAATTTAATTTATCTTTAGTTTATCATTATACAAGACTCATGTCTGTGCCATACTCGCAGCAATTAATTTGCACGCTGCTCT
Organism: Temnothorax americanus; assembly: GCF_048541705.1. Lineage (NCBI taxonomy): Eukaryota > Metazoa > Arthropoda > Insecta > Hymenoptera > Formicidae > Temnothorax > Temnothorax americanus. The sequence goes on along the minus strand of NW_027509318.1, from coordinate 1,153,392 downwards.
CGCGAGGATTCTCATGCGTCGAAAAGTACATCCAATCAATCAATTAATTTAATCTTATATATGTATAAGATAGGGATGTACTGATATTCCGATTATCAAGTAAGTCTAATTGCAGGAATGCACTAATTATTGGCTTTCCAGATCAACATATTACATATAATGAGTCGCATAAAAGCGCATTGGCTCAATAACATCCCGAGGGACCCTTTTAGCAAATTATACTCTGTAATTTCCACTTTTATTTGTAAAACCTTGGCAGGATATAAAGCATAAAGCTACAATCTAGCGTAAGGGACAGCGCACGAACATTGCTGTACCGTAAACCAATCTTACGGCAACACAAAAATAGAAGAACGTAACGTAATTAGTCTTATGTTACGTACGTTAACATTACTCTTTTCTTCCTGTGTTCGTGCGCTGGCCCTTACGGACTTGTTAAAGGCAAGGCAAAAAGGCTACGCAAAAATTATAACGTGCGCAATTCGCTATATCATTAAAAATTAAATTTTATACTGCGAGTATAAAATTTCATTTTTAATGATATATGTCATGATATCAATAATGATAAGTGTAATATAATACATGCAGCCATTAAAATGTGAAACTTCAATCAATTCGCTATTGCGTTGGACATCTTTACATAACAATTCTCGTTATTATTATAAATTATTCTCCTATTATTATAAATTATCCTTGTTATTATTATAAATTATTAATATGATTTTATTTGGGATATTTAACTGTGAGCTTAAAGGGGGGGGGGGGAGAAACGATCAATGTTTTTCAACGAGACAGTAGCCTACCAGAATGCATCATGTGTACATATGTGTAGTCTGAAAATAGCAGTAACGCGTCTACCACTGAGGGATAGGCATGGTAATGCGATGTTTATCCTCTTCGCCATAACTAGCCTGTAGTATGAAGTCGTCAACGGTGTTTTCATTGAAAACAATGCGTCTTCTCTAATGAAAATAGTATTGGCCGAGTTAATCGATGGAACTCAACGGGGCAACATTCAGACCTTGCCAAATGACCGATTCAAGAGAACAGGCTACAAATATACAGCTTCAATTTCCTGTTCAACATATTGCTTTCTCCTTTTCAGCGCATATCGTATATTTACTTCCCGCGAACCTTTTTTAAAATTAAACTACTATTCTATTACAAAGATAATAAGCTCGACATCCTGTTTTACCAGGCAAAAATATAAAATTTTCTCTTAGTAGTAACATATTTTTTCCTACTAAAAATGCGGAGAAAATATTATTAATCGAGACACATGATATATGGAAGAGAAGAGAACATAGCTATTATTAATGTATCAAATAATGCATTAAGGGATAGCCGAGTGACTACCTAGAAAAGCTCTGTCCATCTATGGATCGATCCACGTTCAATGATTAATGTGAATCTATCAGTCCATCAGTGGTTCTCCGATGCTTTTTTTTTTTAATTTGTCGGTATCAAAGCTCGTACGATAACATTCTTCCTCACCAAACTGATAGCAATTACGTAATTAGTCGTTGAGAGTAAAGCCCGCAAGTGAGAACAGATGTACAGTATCGAAACAAGGTATGTATTATGCTTATCTACGTCAATAAGACACACGATAGCAACTGGAATCGCGGTTGAAATCTCCCGTCACGTTAGAGCCACGTCGTGTAGGTGTGTGTTACGATCAATGCGTTACCGAAAATAACTCGTGACCATTTTAACGTATATTAATGCTATCGTAGGGTCGTACAAAAATGTCAGACGCTACCTATTGCGTGATCGGCATTTATTCAACGGTTTCGAGTCTAAAAAATTGCTTATTCGTATCGTATCGTATTTCAATAATTTAACTATGTGGCATCGATTAACCTATGACAGAGTGTATCCCTTTTATAGAATAAAATACATTAAATAATTCGTGTGTCGCCATCGTGAATTCGCAAAGAGCAACTCGACAAGGTCGTGACTAATTTATTGAATTAATTATTGAGTTAATTATTACGGTTGACGTTTACTTGAACGCCATGGAATACCTCTTTTCTAAGAGCGCCCTTCAACGGCTGTTGTTGCGGACCCCCGTTCTCCAGCAATAGGCTCTTGGTACTGCCACCCTTGACCCTGACGCTGCTCCATCTCTGTCGCGGCACGTCCGTCACTCTCTCGCTGCGATCGCCCTCTCGCAACGAGCCGCCCTTAACTCGGAGGGCACTGAGAACCGCGCTCGCAGGCGGGACTGGAACCTCGAGTTGCCCCAAGAGATGTTCCGACATCGCTCGTGGGGACTTTATGCAGGTCATCGTCGTTGGGGCGAGCGTGTTTGCCGAAGAGACGGACTTGACCAGTAAATCCTTGCTTTCCTTCTTCCAAGACGAGAGTTTCCTACCAAGGTACAAGGTGTTCGGTGCCGAGGTCGGTTTCTGAGATGAGCTGGGAAGGTCGTCGAGGAAGGTGTCCGTCTCGTTGATCACGTGGACGTTTTCGTTGATCACGTGGACGTTATGCTGTCTCAGGGTAATTGACGTCGTTGCGGTGCAACAGGAATCCTCGTTAAAGTCCAGAAGTCGATCTTCCGCCGCTCTAGGATAATAATCCTTGACTACGGAAGATCCGGAGGCAGTTACGACCCTCCGTCTGGCGCCGAACTTGGGTATCCTGTTGCGGTAGACGCTCGACGTCGTTCTAATGTCCTCGATCAGAGCGTCTCTCTCTTCGGACGACAGCTCGCTTTCCTCTTGAAGATCCGAGGAGGTACTACCGCTGATCTTGATGGCGAAGCGTCCACTGGTACCAACCGAAGTTCCAGCCCCCCTGCGGCGCTTAGAGCCGGTGATGTTTTTGCGCGGCTGACCGTGCAGCAAGCTGTGCAGGTCGCGCTCGTACGATGACGAACTGGTCGTCGACGTTGTACCACCACCACCGTCACCGATCTCTGCGAATACCAACCTTCTCGCCGTGCCGTTCGTCGACGTGGATCTCGGCAAGAAGTTTCGCTTTCTGCGTGAGTGACTCCCGACCCCCGACCACGCACAAGTCTCGTCGTTCTCCAGAGAAAACTCGAATCCACCAGTAGCGTTCTCCTCCTCGAGTCTCGATTCGTCGCGACGAGAGTGTCCTCGATCTCTCCTCCTCCTCTCCCTGACGTCGTTGAGCTTTTCGCGGCTGGATCGAGGCCCCTCGTCGGAGACGCTGGAGTCCGCGACGCTCGAGTCCTGCTGTTTCGCCTCGATCGGCGGGATCTGCTTCCTCTTTATCACCACCGGTGGCGGCCGAGTGGCCACGTTGACGATCGTTGGTAGATCGATCGATTGATTCTTCACCGAGCGCAACGCTATGCGTTCGTCCCGCGGTTGGGACGAACCCGGGGGCTGGGACTTCGACAGTTTTTCCTTGAATAGCTGAATCTTGGCGAAGTGATTATTACAGTCTCGCTGTCGATTATATGCCTTCGCGTTATTTATTTACGGCGCTTTCAGGCGTCGTATTTCGACGAATCTTTGAAGATTCGTGGACTAATCGTTCACGATCAGTAAGGCAATTAAATTCAATCGAAGTAATTGTTATCGGTATGTTCTGTTATCTGATATTTTCTCGCAATGCAAAAGACAAGGCAATACAAAAAAGAGCATTGATTAAAAGTTCGACGCTTTGAAAGACTGTTGGGTTAACGTTTCGTTACGCTTTTCATATGTCTTCTTGCTGATATATTTCCTCCTTATGCTTCAAGTAAAAAGCGAATTTGTCGAATAACGAAGCAAACTTTCTTTTGTGCTTATTAACATTAAATGTTGTGCATTGTTATTAGGACGTGTTACATCCGTAAAAATCACTTATTGTTAGTCAATTCGTTCCTCTCTCTGCAATCGGTAGACGAATTACTACTATCGATAATTAATTATTCTTAGTTTCTTACACGGCCCGTAACAACATAGAAACAAAACTTCTTAAGTATCGCATGTCACATCCTCTCTCGGGATGGACAATCTTTCTTCCGCAGTCTCTCTTAAATAATTAAAAAATTGTTTTCTCTTAACTTCAAAACACGGTATAAAATGTAAAAGAATGATTATGTAAGTATGTGTGTATGATTGGCTTAAACTTAACTTTCCCCGTCGGCGCTTCGTGGAGATCGCGACACAGTAAACTTCGTTTAATAATTAATTAGCAACAAGTAATGGATGGAACGTGACGACAGTCTCAGTGCGGAATAGATAACTTTCTCAGTATTATATCAGTCTCAATTAGCGTGCTCCTCCACCTCCTCTTCTTCCTCACTCTCGTTTATCCCAAAGCCCGTGAAAATATTATTCAATAAAATCGAGATCACAACGGAATGTAAAGAAATTTTCCTCGCTCAGCACTTCGATATTCATGCGTTTCGAACAGCAAAACGTAACAAATATCCAGCGCGTCTCACGTAAGATGCAGTAACGAGGACGCAGTGAATAATTGGCAATTAGAAATTCAGTGCGGGTACAAATGTTCGTGTAAGCCCTTGGAACGACGAGACACAATAGTTTCGTGAGAAAATGATCCACTTTCGTCGATGTCTTTAATGGATTTGGCACGGGCTAATACTGGGGAACTCTCCACGAATGCGCAAGGCGACATACTGTCTAACGACAAGAACATTCCAATTTCCTGTCAACGAAGATGTATATAGCATCTCGTGAATTTCCTTAATAATCAGTTTAGTCGAACAGAAGGATACCCTCGACGGGATATCGGTCAATCAAACCGGTCGTCGAGCGTGATCGATCCTCGCGATAAAATCTTCTTCCTTGATTCGATACGTGTAAATCGTAGATCCGGATATCGAAGAAATCTTATCCTGAACTATGTGCTTTCTTCTGATTTAACGGCGAGATGTATCGATGAGAGGATGAACTTAGGATAGATTGATCACAACACGGCAGGATGATCTGTCAGCGTGGTTGTCACGCGTGTTTTTACAAAATTTCAAATAAAAACAGTTTCCTTAATTTCGGGGTGAGCCCAGAGCTCTATAACTATCACTTGCATTTCGTTGGATTTACGCACGTCACGAGTATCGTATGCGCAAAGGTCTTTTTCTTCCCTTCTTAAAATTGTGCATCGGTTGCGTTACAGCTCTTCCTTTCGCAGTCGTTCGGATTCGCTTGAGTGATCGACAGGACGGAGTGCTTATGGTCGACTACCGACGAGTCCATACTCGGCGTGCTACAGCTGCCAGTTGCCAGTAGTAAAATCGAGGACAATGTCTCTGACCATAAACACGCTCATAAAATTCCGGCAAGGTATATGCGTCCGCGACGTCCAATCATCACCAGAGATATATCGCACATAAAACATTATCTGAATTGTCCGATTTGACTCACAGCTGCGCAGCGACGACGAGCCCGGATGACGCACCGATCTCCAGCACACGTAGCACGTCGTGATAGTTCCGCGAGCACCATCGACTACAACCGACGCGTCTCCTCATCATCCCAACGACGTGTCCGGGTCGACCCCCGTACGAGCGCACTGCGGCCGAGCGACTAACGTGAGAGGAACGTTCGAGTGGAGGCGCGTCGCGCGCTTCAGAGGGTCGCGATCGTTGTTCCAGCCGACATTTCAACTTCTCGTTTCCGGGAGAGGGAAAGAAAGAGGGAGAGAACTAGACAGTTAGATAGAGAGAGATAGAGAGGAGAGAGAGTCGGATCGCAGTAATTTTCCGCCCTCGCCAGCTAACTCTTTCGCTCGCGGCACCATCCCTTGTCTCTTCTTCGTCTCTCACCCTCGGTCGTGTCAATGTCGGAGGCAGTCGACTTTTCTACGTTCTCAGTGTCGCGTCGCGTCACGTTAGCTTCGTTTTCGATATGCGCGCTGCGCTGGCTTCGTTGTCGTCGCCGTCCTCGCCGCCGCCGCTATCGTTGACGACGACCCACCTGTACTCCGGGTCTTATTGATTGGCGGCCGAGCCTCGCTCGCGCGCGCAACGGGTGTCTCTACGCAGACTCGGGTCCGCGAGGATCACCCCCGTCGAGAGGAGAATGCGCGACGCCGCGCGGCGCAACACCGGGCGAAGCAGCGCGGGACGCCAGCTGACGCTGGTCGACGTCATGCGGACCATTGTGGAACACCGAGCATTATGAGACTACAGAATGCTTCCCTACCAGATACGATTGTTAAAACGTAGCGTAGTCTCGTGCAAAGGGTCACGTAGATAACGGGGTCTGATCATTGCTTCTGCTTCCTCTCTCAAGATATCGAAATAAAAATGGAAAGAAAGCATCCGTGATTATGTCGCAAGATTTCTTTCTGCACCCTTGTCGTGATATACGTTCAAGATTTATGTCGGTAAATACGAAATTATATGTCGGCTGAGAAAAAATGTTCCATCTTCTTTTATAATTTATATATACATTTTATTAATGGAAATATATGTATATTTCATTTCAAATAAAAGTGTTAAACATATATCTATTAGGCCTCGTACTAGAATAAATATATTAGGTATGGTTATTTCGTGCAAACGATATCTATAATACGATATCATGAGTTTCACTCTTAGCAATTTATAACACGGTGCAAACATATGCAAATCTGGTCCAAATATATGCAAACGCGCGATGTTATCAGATCTCGCATTTGCTCAAGCATTCTTGCCACAGGGGAGAAAGTTATCTATCTTCGTTTCCGATTGCAATTTATTTTATCCCCGTTGGATATATTGGAATCCTGATGTCTCTTCATCGAACGTGCTATAAATTTAAACGATATTTTCCACCGATCGTAAGCCTTTGAACGATCCACGTATTGAACGGTCAGTGCTTCTTCCGTGCAACGTGGCAACTACGATAGTTTTATTTTTGTCAACAAAAAAAAAAACGCGCAAAGCGGAGGAACAGCGCGCAACTAAAATCATGAAAAAACCTTGTACTTGTAGACCTATTTGTATTTGTTTTCCCTTTTTTATTTATTTTTCGCCCTTCATTTTCCGCAAAACGAACTTTCTTGACGCAGTTGTGCGGTCAAATTTCTTGTCGTAACGAGCCATTCCATTTTATTTTATACCATTGCTACCTATTACGGAATTACATCATTTTTGATGGCGCGCCTGTAATCATACGATACTACTGCTTTTTTTGCCGCCTCGGAAATTGAGCGCGACTTAGATGACGATCTACCCCTCTCATACACTTTCTTCTAATAAAAACTTCAGATAGAAGCTTTGTAATTATATCATCATGAATGCAATTCTTTATATTGCACGTAAACAGATAAAAAAGTTAATTCATCATTTCAATTAGTTATATTAATTCAGTTCAGTTGAATAATTTAATTTAGTATCCGTTTTTTTTCTAAACAATTGCAAAACGGCTTGCTATTATCATTAATATCGTTACAAGGTATAATAATGCGAGAATATAGAATTTATAGCCATTAACCGTATATTATCATCTCTGTATATTATCATCCCTTCATAACGCGAATATTATGGGGATTTTATTCCTGTCATGTTGTCACACAAAGGGAATAATAATCTCCTTTGTCAAATATGATACAAATCCTCTCTTCAAAAGAATGTTCCTACTTTTTCCAGCGGATTAACGAGAAATTTAGTATACTCTTAAAAGAAGATATTGCTAATCCCGTCAGTGCTTTATTGTCTATCTGGTTCTGGCTTGCTGGAAGGATGTAAGATTCACGAAGATAAGTTTTAATCCCCAGCGCTCTCGTTTTCTCGAAACACCCAATAGGCAATATTTTCCGCTGGTCGACAAGTTTAAAGTTATAATGTGAGAAACTTTAGTCGCTATTTTTATACGCAAAAGGTACGGGGGAGTATTTATCACTTGCAAAAGCGCCGGAAGAATTAATTAAAAAAATTAAGATAAAGCGCTGGCACGCTTCATTGATCATGGCGCGCGGCCATTCCTTTTAAAACATCTCTAAATCATTCCACCTAGATTTGGGTCACTACAGCTGGTCCATCAGCCAGCTAACGCCTCAGGAAAGCGCTCTGGAGTCATCGATAAGCGCCAACCTAGTTCTCACATTCGCGCTTGTTTATTGCGACCCGAGGAAAAAAAACGAAGAATGCGACATTTCATTTCGCGCGTGGTTTGTATTAATCCAAGACCTCGGATTGCTTTTAAATTATAGAAATTAAATTATAGCCTCACAACAAGCGAAGTCTCTTCTTCCTTCTGGAAAGCTTCGTTGCAAAGTTTCCGAAATTCGGTGAAACTCGGAGTAGATATGTGTGCCATGTGTTCTAGATTTGAAGTCGGCAAACAGATCGTAATGCAAGCCAGTAATTTGTATTAGAAATTGCGTCTTCCATTTCATTAAAATAACACATATCAAATTCTGAGTATTATATGCTTTCAATGTGGATATAAGTATAATTATAAATTGACCGATGTACGTTGTGTAAATAGAATATAAAATCTCATTGATTTAAAAATAATAGACAATTGCATACAAAGTTTTTATAACATTATTAGAAATATCATAGAGTGCTCTATACACCGCTTTTAGCGTTGTCTGGATTTATGAAGCCGCTTATACCAACCTACTTTGCGAAGTTTCACGCCGTCGTATATGGATTATTGTTAGAAATTGGAAACTCGAGTAAGAACTTCCAAGAATATAATCTCGACGATGGAAACGATCCGAGGGTGAAGCGGTAAATGCGCGATTGTCCGCCGCGCAGCGCACGAATCAAGGAGTTATCGGACTTCGATAACGGACATTGCGCAGAGGTTGCCGACCCGTACATACGTAGCGACGTCTCGTGTAATATTCGCTCTACTTCCGGAAGGTAACGATATGGCTCACCTGTTCCGCCCGCGGCTTATTTTCATCCTGCTCCTTGCTGAGATCTTCAACGAGGTCATGGAGCAGTCTGATGTCCTGGGGGCTGGGGGAATCGACCCTACCAGCCCCCACGCTCATCGCACTATGGGGCGCCAGTTCACACGAGTCAACAGCCTCCTCCTCCTCTTCCTCTTCCTCCTCCTCCTTCTCTCCCTCTGCTGCGCTCCTCTCGCTGTCGCTGTCCCAACAACCCTTAACCAGGGTCCACTCCCAGTCACCGTCGGTTACCCTTCTGTCGTCATCGCTCATTTATAGCATTCAGGCGGCTTCGAGAGAAATTCGGACTTGGCGTCTTGCGAGAGATCCCAGTTCTTCGCGGAGTTCTTGACCCTCGTCCGATGTAGGAGAAACACCGGCCGATGGGAGGTTAATTATTCAAGACCTCGCTGAAGGACGCTTTTTCTTCTTTATTCGATAAATAATCCGACACGCGAGACGCTTTTTTGCTTTCTTCAGAATACAATTTGTCTCGGACGATTTCTCGGCTTATTGGCACAGTGATAACTGATACTCCGAGTGATTTAGTTGCCGATTTAATTGACTGTAGCGAAAAAAACTAGTAACTCTTATATTCTTAAGACAGTACGATGATTCTCTTGACGCGCGTTGTGCCTTGTTCTTCCTTGTAGTATGTAAAAATGCAGCAATTCTCGAGTGTTTGCTTTTAAAACGGACGAGTAGCACGAAATGCCTTTATTGTCGAATTAAGCAGTGTTTGCAGTTTCACGGTTCACGAATGAGTCAGAGAAGTCCTTATGTGCATCTTAATTTGTATTATACTTTCGTTCGTTTGCTGATGCGCGATGTATCTCTGTTTCTATTTAAAAGTTTTAATCAATTGTTATTAATTGTAAGAATTAAAAAAAAATCCCTTAAGTGAGAAACTAAACACACACACAAGTCGATTTCTTTATCAAGTCTCGAAATTTCAAATTTTATTTACGAAAATAAGCAATTTGTGCTCTTAATTGCTTATTTTAAGTTCTACAAAATTAGAATTCTTTAACTTGATAATATATGCAAAAGTTTCTTAGAAACGTGAAATTTCTAGATAAATAATTGCTTCTATTTCTCTAGAAATTTACCAAAAACTTCTTGTCCAGTTTCCAACTTAAAAGTATAACTTTTTTGTTAACATGTATATTTTGCAATAAAGTAATAATTACGGGGGAACTTCTATGAACGAAAACGTTGTCGCGTTATATCGTGTTTGCGTGCATCAACTTGTTCGTTGCGTAGTTAAATTTTACCTAGTGCCGGTTCGGAACTTGAGACTTTTGCAAAGTAATGCAACGTGTAGAGGGAAGTTTGCTCGTTTGACATTTAAGAAAATGAACATTCTCTTTCTCGAAATGTGGTTTTTGGAAACGACTATAGATAACGATGATTGCATGTTACTATCGCAATGTTCTATAGTAACATAATGTTTAACATAACATTAAGTTACTAAAATAAAATAAAAATATTAAGTTTCGTTAAAAATTTTTAGTTAATATTACATATATTAACAATATTATAATATATTTAAAAAAATATTTTTTATTTTTAAGAAAAAAATATAATTAATACTTTGTAAAAATTAAATCGTGCTATCGAGCTACGCGTAACATTAAAATGAAGGATGAAGGATAAAGATGAATCTTGCACGTTAGCAAACATCATGCAAGCAGCTTTCTGCATAATATAATCATTTTGCATTTTTGACGAAGGCTTCACGATGGCGGAAAGTCCATCGTGCAACGATGTGATTTACATCGCTGTAATTTTACGATCTTTATAATTTATGCTAAACGGTTATTGATAACATCAAAGTTAAAAGCTTCCGGAAACCATTATTGTAGCGAACGAAATGTGCCTTTGTGATGAACATCGCGAACGAAATGTGCAACTAGTATAAAATAAGCGATGGACAAAATGTCTGCGCAAGATGTTCCTGGAGCCGAATGCATTTGACACTGAACAACACAATCATCTTTTTTACGAATTCACGATCATCGCGTGTCCAACTAGCCATTGTCTACTTCGATCCCTCTCGGCATCGATAATAAAAGTGGGATTTAAGTCGGCTGCGAAATAATGTAAAAGTCGAAGGAGCGGTGGGGTATATTACTACGGTGAGGCAAGTGGATCGTGCGTTTTCGTGCCTATCGGCACCTGCATATGCATTTGCACACAAAGGACACACGCGCATATATACGTGAGCGCCTGCAAATGTGGGTGGTGTTAGCATCGCGACGCAAGGACGCCAGTCATTGATCACCTGGTGGCTATGACCTTCGCCAGTTGCGTTGTGGTAACGTGGCCGCGTGTCGTTGCCGTGAAAATACCGCCTTCGGTGAGGGTAAAAGATAAATTCATCCCCTGGGCAGAATATTTCTCGGTTGCCTCCCGACATCAGTTCGATACGATTGGCAATTAATCTCACGTCGAAAATGATGGCCCGAATCGTCTGTTTCAAGTTACAAGAAAAGCTGATTGATTTCCGACGTCGAAGTTACGTGACCGGAGCCGTGTAAAGGTTTTCTTCACGATTTTCTCCGGAAATCAATGTTATATGCAGACAAGTGAATTCGTGGAAATCACATTATCGTAGGTGTTCCGTTATCCCTACAAATTTAGTACCAAGTGATTAAATATTTCTAAATAAATAATTCAAAGACGTTATGTCTAAAAGAAACAATGGTTAATCTAATTCAAAGATCGATGATATTTTTTTCCTTAGAATAATGTTATAAAAATACATATTAAAAAAAACTGTTAAGTAATATGCCGATAGGAAGAATTTAAATCTGGGATACTGCGCGAATGTTTTTTTAGTGAGTCTTTTATCGCGGCTTTGTCAATGTGTACGTTCTACTATAGTTAGAAAATAATAAATATTTTGGTAGCTGCTTCATATCCTTCTAGAGGACGTTATCGATTTTGTCGATAAAGGGAAAATGGACCCTTCTGCTTTAACCTTAACTTGAATCTGCTGAATTTGCGGAGAATTAATTTTGAGTCTCGTGCCATTATCGTGTTCTCACGAGCGAGATTCAGCATAATAATTTGAAACGAGATTGAGCACGAATTCCCGGCTTTCAAGGAAGCTTAGGATTTCTACATTCGCGAGATCTCTTGGGTGCGTCCATTTTTAATCGCAATCAAAGAGACGTATATGTTTATATTGTAGAATCTTTTGTTTTCAGCTTAATTTTTCTTTGCGAGAATTTATGTCGTTAAAGCTGAGTAAAAAATTTATATTAATTTAATACGACAAAATTAAATTTTATAAACTTAGCATTTCTGCAAAGATATAATTTCCACGAACTTAATTGCTCGTGATAAGCGTATGAAAATGACAAGCAAAATCTGAAATTGATGTCAACTTTAAGCAACAATGTGGAAACAGTTTAGATAATGCACTATTTAATTGTATTAGAGAAGTTCGAACATATGAACAAAACAAAAGTTTGTGATAGCTTCAGTAATGAGATGGTGGCACTTGATGTAAATTATCGTATATCATATCAAGAATTAGTTTAATGAATACGAAACATAAAAATATGATAGATAACAGTGAAAAAGCTTGTATTGAAATAAAATGCTGGAAAGCTTGAATAAAGTATGTTCTGCGGTTTTCAAAAAAATTATTCCTTAGGGGCAGAAAGAAAACACCGACGGTTTGGTATACGTAAGAAACCGATTCAATAAAGCTGTCGCCATTTTGGAGGTCCTTAGGGTACCGTAGCTCGTAACGTAACACGAAAGCAACTACGCAACAACGTGTAACACGAAAGTGTAGAGGAGCACGTGGATGGGCGCGTATGCGTGGCGCTCCTTTTGCAAACTAGATTGTTCATGTCTCGAACCAGTCTCGAACAGAATCCGTTGCATGTTGTGAATTTGTGCAACAGAAAGCCGCGACGAATAGAATTATGTGAATCTAGAGAATAATTACGTGAATTTAGAGAATATCCAGAGAATGATACACAGGGCGTGTCAAGTTCATAACATTTTCATAACGTAAAAATTTATTGTCTGAAATAATAAATTTTTGGAGCAAACTTTTTCTTAATAAAGATTGTTGATTGTCACGCAATTTTTAGGTCTATAATCTGTAACTGTATAGGGATGCAACGAATCTGAGACAATCTGCAAAGACATGGATGACGAATGATGCCAAGAAGAGATAGACAAAATTATTTGGCACAGCTTGCATGAAAGTACCGACCGTGATTAATCTTAATAAATGAGGAGCAGTTTATCGCTATATCGTATAAAGCAGAATCATCATTCATTTATTAAACTTACTCATTTATTAAAAATTCTGTTAAGTTTACTGAAATTCGCAGTTTCAAAACTGCGTATATCAGTAGATGGAATTTTATGTAAAATGACCCAATGATATAAAAAATTATTACAGATATAAAAAAATAAAAAAAATTCCAATAATATTGTGACATTTATAAACTGATAATAAATTTTATACAATCATAATTATTTTTTTGCTTTAATTTATTATGTACTAGATAATTTCAAACAAAATTGATTGTTTCGAATATATAGTGTTTCTGGATGGAGTTGCATTTATCTACATTTTTTTCTATATGTATTTCCAATACATTTTATAATACGTGATCACTGTGATATTTTGTATGTTATTCGATGACATGCGAAACGCAGCAACTTCTTCGTTCATTATGTACCTGACTGTTTTTTATTATTTTTATTTGTACTTTCAATTTTTTGTGATTAGAGAAGCTTCGTTTAAAGCACACGCTCACATCGTTCGCGGCTCGGCGTTCACTGTCGCCATTGGTTGCAATCAACTCCTTCGTCGTTGTCGTTGTCGGCGCACGATTCTTCCCCTTTTTCTTTCAGGGCCACGATCGATCGGCGATCTCACGCCTTTTGACTCTCGCAAATTTGCACGGTAATGAACCGCGACCTATCTTACGAGACGCGCCCTGAACTCGGTATCGGATGCCCCGAGAAATCGCAAAAACACCGATCCTCGAGGTCCTCGCGATCATTGATGACCAACCGCGGACCGACAGACGAAAAGTTTTCTCGCGAATGACAGTCTCAATTTTAGAAACTGTGGTTCGCGAACTTTGGCAAACGATCCCGATCACTCGCGGCTAAGTTGACATGGGTACTACTGGTCGGTACCACTTGATGTTCTGTCATGATCTTGCGTGAGAACGTGACGCGAAGGGAGAACGCGCGCCGCCGTCCAATTAGGTTTCGCGCGGGTCTCGAGGACGGGCGACGAGCACGGACTGGGCGCGACGTCGAATGAATTGATCGGCAGGTTCTCGCTCTTGCAGAACCCGCGGACGTAAGAAGGACGCCTTATCACCGTTCGCATGTGCGATCTTCCTTCGCCGAGAACGTGGACGGAGTGGCGAGTGACGGAGCTACCTGCCAGGCAGAACGGGGGACACTGCGACACTGATCAGGGCGCCGTGTAACGGAAAGCCCATGCATTTCCCGAGCCCTCTCATAGCCCTCTCTTTCTCTCTCATTCCGGCACGCGTGCGCCCCGATAAGTCGTTCTTCCTTCCTCCTCTTGCTGCCACGGCGGGCAATCCGCCAGCCAGCGGATTTGCCTCTTCCTCCGCGTCGCGATTGACGTGTGCATCCGTACTTCCGGTACGCCTTTATCCCGCCACTCGCAGAAGACTGGATGCGATCTTACCCCTTGTCTTGTTTTTTTTTTTTAATTCGCGATAAATGCGTAGATGATCGAATTTTTACTGAAAGTACCCAGGATTCTAGAAAACCTCCCCACTGACAAAAGATTTTTAGTAGATTTCAATTAGTCATATCGCTGAAAGAGTTTATTTTCCGATCGATGGGAAAAATGTATTAAAACAGCAAGTCTGTTGTTTTTAAAGTTAAAGATCGATCGTCCTAGAAATAAAGGTATTAGTTTCTCATTTAATTGAGGACTGAACTTCAAAAGAAGACGATTAATTGACATTACGGTTTAAATAGATAATTAATTGGATAATCAATTATTCGAATATTCGAGTGTGCTGCTTATTCTAATACTATTTCAGCGTTACGATCCATTTAAATTTATAGGACGTACATTTATTGCAGAGATGTCATGTATCGCCCCGATATGTCTTGCACGATCCATTAGTTACCGTTATTAATTAATCATTCTCACGCTAATTGTGGCCTCTCGTCTTCCCCCGGGTAATTTCTCTCGCAGTCGGTTACGCAACTCTGACTAGTTGTATAAGTTAAAATGAAAAATACCGGGACTCAAGTTGCCTAATCGTAAAAGATATCGAGAATCTTCCGCGCCAGGAAATAAGTACGGAATGTCAGCTATTCGATGTTCACGTGCCATTAATTATTCTCTTACTGGCGACTGCTTCCTTCTTCGAAGCAGGTTCTCGGAACATTGCGAAAGCTTGATGATCGCTAAACGAGCTCGCATGATACTATTTTCGGCACTGAATCTCGTGCGTTTTTACGCATTGCCATGTGCAACGAAAATGGCATAAACGCAGCTGCATCAAAGTTTCACTAGTCAGAGTTCTCAATAGATTGATTTAAATACTAAAACGAATATCTTAGATATTGCGTTGAAATTTCGAGAGAATTTTCTGTGACAAATTTATGGATATCTATGTCAATGAATGTAACAATATTTTGTCATAATGTTAAAGCTAGCGGATTATAGTATGCTTTCGCAAAATAAAGAAAAAGTTTCTGCGCAGCTTTAAAACGAACCACCTGATGAAAAACGTCGGCGCTGTTATAAACCAGGGAAATTGATTTATTGGCGTTGATATAATTATTGCAACAACACCTGAGTACATGATAAAAATCTCAGCAATGTTGCAGTATCGGTTATCAATATATTGGAAATTCGGTGGCTATTCTGGTTTATATAAATAACTGAGCACGCGCGATGAGAACTCCTCTCCCGTTAAGCCTCACCGCCAATTGATGGGTGCGCTTGCTGAAATGCAGCCTGCAACTTGGAGGAATAGCATCTATAATTCAGACGTTTGTTCGGAACAACGCGACCACGAAGTAATGATCAAAGTTACGACAATACCAAAGCGACACATAAATATATATGTTACGACTTCTTGGAAGCCCATGAGCTTTGCACGACTTTGTCGAGCAGATTGGATTTGCATATTACAAAGTGCAGAATGTTTCAAGAGACAGTTACAACGTTAAGGGAAATAAACGCTTAATCTAATCTTAATTGTTTCATGCATGCAAGAGTAAGGTTTCGTGATTACACGTGTGTACACGTGTATACAGAGTGTCTTCTAGTTCCGATAAAATTCTGAGAAACTTGATTGACCTGAAAGTCTTTGTATATACTTGTCACCACATACCAATACTATCTGCAGAAAACATTGGAGTAATGCGAAACAATCGATCACGAACTTAGAAAAATTGCTTTCTGCACATAAAATGCGTCGCGTTGTGTTACGTTTATATACGTAACAAAATAGCAATATATGTGAAAAAGTACAATTTACCGTATGGTATGACAAGTATTTGAGAAGTAAAGTAATTTTTATTGGCCGATATAAAGTCAAATATCGAGTTAATTTTAAATATGTCATACGATTGTCTTTCGCTCCATTCTATTTTTTGCTTCGCATTCATATCGCGATGCAATTTAATTTTCTTTTTCGCATGTTGACGTTAACATAAATAGATGGTATTGTAACGTTATTATTTCAGCATGTGGCTATTACGGATTTATCAAACGAAACGCTTTCTAATTTCACGCTTCGCCGATAATATTAATTTGAGAGATCCCAACGGTCTCGTATCTTTCTCAAACCGCAGACTTTTTACTCCGCGGGTTTTTATACCGCGTTGATATTCGTTATAAAACGTCATTTTGCGAGAGTCCTATGCTGCGGGAGATTTCCGCCTACGAGACTGCGGCGCAGTCGGATTGGCGCCAGTCAGGGCTGTATTAATGTAAGGCAGTGTGTTAAAAGTACACCCATATGCAAACAACCTCCTTTCTCTACTCTTCCCCTATGCATTGCTGTTTTACTAAATATTTGAAAGCTCACAAGTTCCGTCGCATTTCTCATACATCACCTACAGTCACGTGTCGAATGTAAAACGAGATTTTATTTTATTTAAAAAAGCAAGAGTTATTTATCATCTGCGATAAAAAAAAACACAAATTAACTTGATGTGCAAGAACTGATAAAAGTAGTTTGTTTAATAAGCAAAGTCTGCAATTGTTTAAAAAAAGAAAGGGAATAGCATAGTAATTTGACAGCAAATCGTCACAATTAATTATATATATGCTATTCTATTAATATTGTTACTCTCGTAAGTGTTGCTAGATTTACTATTTTTTAACTTTTAATTAATCGAAACAATGGAAATAAACTACGCAAAAATTTATCAAATACAGTTGCTTATTTTACGTTAATTACGTAATTTGTTTCTTGTAGAAGAAGACATAAAATTTGCCCCAAAGTGTTTTAGGGGCATCAGAAATTCGTTTTTATTTAGCGAGAGTATTTCGTGACGAGAAAGCACGTTTTATTTGGTTGGTATCGGCAAATGAGATTTAACTTCTCTGCGAATTCTATCTTTAATTCACGAAATTAGATTGCTCCAGGTGGGCGAAGGTATCTTTGACCCACCAAGGAATGGCTGACGCTTTCATTTCGAGAAAAAAGTTTTACGCCAATTTCAATTAATGGGACAAATACGTCGCCGTGCAGGCTTTTAATTTCCTGCCATCTCTCGAAATGAGATATCACGATTCTCTGTATGACAAGAAAACTCCTCTCTATATAATCATACAACGATTTTTATGTTACACACACAAGAAATAATTTATTTCTGTAGATAATCCCACGTAATAATTAATTGAAATACATATGTATATATATTTTAACGTTGCGACCTTTTGACATTTTCTACCTGTTTTCCTTACAATTTTCAGACCCTAATAACGTTGTTCATTAATTATGATATTTCACTTACCTGAGCAACTTTTTCTCCCATGTTTGGTGTGTGCATTGCTCCTTGAAAATACTTCGCAGATCCATTGTCTTGTAAGGAAAACTATAATGATAAAAAGTACGCATTAACAAAGTATTATGTTGAAAATAATAAAATATTTTCAAAAAATATATCCATCCATTTTTAATATATTTATTAATTTAATAATTTCATGTTTAATTAATTAAAAAGTAATAAGTTAAGGAATAGAAACTAAATGCACGAGCGATCTTTGTAATTTTGAGCATGGTAACTTACTTTGTGTTTGATGGAGTCCGGTCCCATCTGACTCAGAGACGGCGACTTCCTGTCCCTGGACGTTCGCCATTTCTGCAAATCGCTTTCGGAAGCGACGCCAGGAAAGATTTTCGAATGTTTCGCAGCTACAAAAAACGAATAATAGATGTGAGTCTTTTCATAAATTATTCTACGCGAAAGGCGAAGTGGTATATCATTGTTATCATTAATCCACAATCTAATATAGGCGTGAAATACAGGCTCGATCAAATCGAATCTATTCGAATCTCAATGAATTTTTGAAACTGACGGCAGCGAGTCTAATGAGCTAAGTCACAAAATCAATCGTTTATATACATCGCTAATCGATATATTTAAACGATTATAAAAAAGCTGATAGTGTGATAATCTAAGTACGAATACAGGCACGTGTGTATATATAGTAATACGTGTCTTATACAACATAATTCTTCTTCTGGTTTTACAATATCATTTTCAGTACGCATACTAATCTAATGCAAATACAATAGTACAACGAAACGATCATACCACATCCATATAAATTCCCCATTATTTTTCTGTTTTAAAGAAATTACAATGTTTTATAATTAATTTAAATGTTGCATTATGTAAAAATATCTGTTTAAGAATGCATTGATAGAAAATGTATTTAAAAACTATAATGATTTTATCCTTTTCTTAATTGTATTCCTTTTTAACTGTATATTTTGCAAGCAATCTAATATTAATCGAAGATCGTATTGGTGATCGCTTCGATGTCCACGAGTAGCTTGACGAATGAATAAATAACCGAGCCTATATCTCTCTAGAAGCGTTCAAAAGTGTGTTAATAAAACAAGTTGGTTAATCCGCGCTAGAAGCTGCATACCTGTGAAAGAGAGGTTGTTTTATTGTTCGTAAAAGTCGCGCGAGACGTTATATATCGCGTGACGATGCGTTAATTAGATGATAATACATCGGATATTATATGTAATATATATATGTATATAATGGGAGGATCATTTTGCTGATGATTTTTATACAATGATACATGGCGATTGTTGTTGATCGCGGCCCGCGATTAAGCGCGGTTCACATGACTGGATCAGTACGTATGTACATAATGGCAAATACCTAAATATATGCACCGTGATATTTGCATATGTGTGTTGAGTAAAAGAAGCTGTGAATTCTTAATCATTTTTGTCTCGTTGTAAAGTAAAGCATGGGAATTTGATCTTCAATCAGCCAAATGTACCCGAGTAGAATCCTTGATCTTTACTACTTTCGAAGAGTCAGTTGATCGATGAGAGTTTAGATGTCGGATTCGAATCAAACAAACGAGCATGAATAAATACGAGTGAAAAATTTGCTTATTCGATGTGTGCGAACAGCATTGAAGCAGTTCATTTGTGTTTGCTCGCGCTCGTTTGTTTCCGATTTGCATTCGGTTTGAGAGAGCGAAAGTCAAGATTAGAATAAATCAATATATCAATAACTTGAATAAAGATATTTTTAAGATACGAAATGCGTACGGAATATTCATTATTCTAGAGAAATAACATTACATTTCAGAAAAAGGCAAAACGTAAAACCAAAATTTTTGCATAAAATACGTCATATGACTCGAAAGTGATCCGGATTTTTTTTTAGAAATATGCAGATCTTTCGTCAGACAGTTTTTCCTCGGTTAAATTTAATGAATAAATAAAGTTCAAATTGTGTAAGTTGCATGCATTATCGAAGAAACCGGATTGCTTCACATAAAGTACAGTTAAAGATATAGACATATGTATGTATACATCTGGGTGTCCTCAGATTTGCGAGTATAAAATGGCTGATCGAGCGAATGCGGGTACTGCCGGTCATAATCATACGGCAGAGGTATAAAATGATGATATTTCTTCAAAACGGTGGAATTTAAAATTTAAATGTTTAGCATATTGTATAAGTCAAAATGGTACAAGTAGTATAGTATAAGTAGTAGTAGTAAAACAGTATAAATATACAATAACAATAGTATAAGTGGTGAGTAGTAGAAACAGGCCTATGAAAGCTCAATCGGACACAAGTAGTACGAAGTTAGATCTCGAAAGCTCATGATAACAAGAAAGCTGCAAGCGCTTGGTAAGTTGTAAAAGGGTGCAAGCTCGCCGGTTGACTCGCGGTCGGTTAAAGGAAAACCAAAAGAGCAGGGTTTGCTCCCTCCTGTTTTACCTTCGGCCAGATTATCGACTGTCGCTGGTCGTCGCTCGAGGGTGACGTGTTCGCTCCCTCGGCCCGCTACTAAAATAGTTTACTGTGGTTTGACTTTGGATTGACAGGTCGTGAAGAGAGAGGGGATCGCCATCAAGCTGACGAAGGCGATAACGTAATGCACAAAATAAGGGGGGAAAGGATTGGGAAAGCTATCATAATTTTCTGTTTGCTAAAGAAGAAGAATTATAAAGCACAGAGATGTTACAGTCTTCGTTTCGCTAGATATTTTATATAAAATACATCTATTTTTTCTTTCACTATAAATAAAATGAAATAAAATAAAAAATTTTGATCAAATCAGATAAGCATGTCCTGACGTCCATTACAAATTTAGCTATATATTTAGGTACAAGACAATTCCTTTAGCCGAGGTGGCATAATTCTTGATTGAAATTCACGAGAGAGAGAGAGAGAAAGTTCGAAAGAACTATTTATATACTTGCGCATAAGTTATTTATACTTTTATGAAACTTAATTAGGGCTGATTGGCTGTGCGAACATATTTACGTGCGCAGCTTAATGTTAGTTATTTTGGAATACACATCCTCCACAAAGAGGGTGCCTGATGCCTACGCGACCTAACTGTATTAAAAATAGACGCGCGGACTCTGGCAGGATCTGGCATCTCTCCTCGATCCTTTGTTGTCGTCTCTGTGCCTTAAAACTCGTTCTCGCGACTTATACTCCTTTTTCCCAACATTCAAGAACTGTCGTCTATATGTATTATCGGACGACGTTAAGAACAGTCGGACGTTCTTATAGACGGAGATGGTGAACCGAACGCTTTCGCATTGTTTCCGACGTTTCCGTGCTCTAGATAAACTTCATACTCTTGGCAAAGCTGCTACCAGTTCACGTAGCAACTGTCGGATGCTTATTGAATTTCAAGTGGTGACCAACGGCAGTTACGATGAAGTCATGAAGACTGTCAAAAAGCGTCTTAAAACCGCTGGACATCTTTTTAGCTTCAAACTTTGTTCAAAGTCCGTTTATTTTCAACGTAAAATTTACTTTACTGAGAGAATAAAAGTCTATCAAGAACATACGGTAACGGAATACCTATTGATACTCGAGTCATCTTTGGACATACGTTAAGATAAATATTAAATACACATTATTAAATATTAAAAATTGATCGTGGACACTCATAAGAAAAAATGTACTTAATTCTTTGTTAGAATAAAGAATAAATCGCCCTCTGCTCGGCAAAATATATCTTTCCGCATAATTTTTTTTTCTCTGTAATCAACGCAAGTGGGAGAGACAAAGCGCAAGTGGAAGAGACATTTATCTATCAGTTTCTATCTGCAAACATGCAAGACCTCCCGCTCCTATGAGCTACATATATCGATGTACAGTTCGCGACGTTATAGAGTATAGAGTGCTCTTTGCTTGCTCGCGATGTATGGCATGGAAGGCCACATGGTCGCTATCTGTCAACATCCGCGGCATGAAACATCGCATGCAACGATATTATTATTATTCGCGTTACCACAAATTATTATTTAACCGCGATACATATATATATAAATGGTCATGCATGCGGATCATATATTGCAATTACAAATGCGAATGAAACCTTTTCAACCAAACTACAATCACGACATTGAAATATTTCCCCGTTTTCTCAATTAGAGTCAAATAAAATCTTTGCAGACGTTATGGACGGCGGAACGATAAAGTAAACGCTATTCAATCATATTAGCTTTCAAATAGAATAATTACGATATTTCCTTAACTTGTGTATAGCTGAGCTATTCGTTTCAATCGTTCACAAAATGATCGATCAAAATCCGAAGGTTTTTATCAGTTGTGACCTTTAGAAAAGTAAATGTTCCGCTAACTAGAATTGAAACGCAACGCAACTAGGGGAACGTACATATATGTATATTTTGTCGGTCGTAAAACAAAACACCGCTCCACAGAAAGCGCTAATGCCAGATCAGGCAACTCGCGGGACACGAAGAATGGAACAGAAATGAATGGTACGCAGTGGAGGTTATCGTGTGCTTACAAACGCTGCAGGTGAGACTGCGACAAGGTGCTCTCGCCGTTTCTGCTTTCACGGCTCGCTTCGAGATAGCATCCAGACTCGCCGCGTGAGAGACACTCCGCGAAGGGCCCTCCGCGACACCCCCCGAAGACGAGTTCCCGCCCTCCCAGATTCCCGACTTTTGCGAGACCTGAAAGCACAAAGCAATCACGTCGGTTGATTAATTTTTTCATATTTTTAAAAATATTTTTATTAAGGTAATTCCTAATAATTATTAGACAAGTATAATACATGATAATTGTAAATAACCAGCTATCCATTTCAGAAATGGATAGCTAGTTATCTACAATTTACGAAAGAATTTGCGATGTAATGTAAAATTAATTAACGCAGGACTGCGCTTTCTTCCGCAATTTCTCTTACTGACATTTCAGCGAGAATCTAAAGTTTTTTCTTGCATCTAAAAAAAAAAAAAAAAATTTCCACGTCGGCACTGCGGCAGCTCTAATCCTTAAAATTCAAGGAATCTCGCCGAGGCAACGTTTCGGGCACGTACGGCTGATCCTATTAGCTCGGTTCGATAGCACGACCGGCGTCTATTACGTCCAGCCGTCGGGCATGCTCGTGAAATTGAAACGGATAGAAGGGATTGGTAGATAGGGAGGTGCGAGATCTAGTTTCGCTCTTACACACCGTGTGTACGAGAGCTCCAACATATGTTCGGATTGTATGGTAGCAAGAGCTCATGCATGCGCTATTAACTCGTGTACGGTCGTGCGATAACCTTTGCCCGTTCTGCAGCTATACCTACGTGTCAGTCGCGTATCGTGGCCGACGGCGAAACTTTGTCCCGGGATTTCGGGCTATCGCCGCCACGTGCATGCTAAACGCGCGTTTAGCGCTCGTTATAGACGTTACGTTTGGAAAACGCGATTAAAATGGGTGTTTCATCAAAACTCGACGCGGACGATTTCACCGACGTCTCTTTTCTCTTTCCGGCAGAGATACTATTTCGTAAGTGTCTTGTACCTGTATCATTGTCAATTGTTTCGTGCGGAGCGTAATGCGAAATCTCATCAGATAAAATATTTAATAATTATATTTCCTTTCTATTCTCTCTTCTCTCTTACAGTCTGCCGTATTAATAGCCTGAAATTTTGTACTTGCTTTCCACGAATGATTGAGAACGTAGTAAATTTTTTCACACTCAGTTTGCGTGTGAAAATTAAATAAGCTCTGTCTATTGCAGTCTCGCTCATACGTATGCATTACTAATGACGCTGCTTAATTACTGCCGGTTAACCGATTGCAATGTTGGCGGATCGCGTGCTCGCACAACGAATTGCTCGGGCTGCTGGATGCACTTTTTCTACTTACATCGCTCACTCCCTCGGGACTCGCGATGGGAGCAGTGGTGCCGGGTTGTGGTATTATGCTCGGAGTAGTTGCCGACGTTGTTGCGCCACCATTGTTGTTGCTGCCGCTCGACGGCGGCGGTGGTAGACCCGGCGGGGGTGTGCCGGTCCTCCCAGGGCCCCAAGATTCCATCATTGTGGGCGAGCCACATGTTAACGGGCTAAACACATCACATAAGTTTGATTAATTAATCAAAGTTCGTTAGAGTTGTACATTGTGATCAATCATATTTACCGTGCTATTTTATAATTTTCAAATATTTATGATTTTTGGATTGGCTCAGAAATTATTTCATCCTGTAAAGCTATATAAAATGATTAAAGGGACTGCTTTCTTTGAAGATTTACTACATAATAATCGCACAAATTTAATCCCTTTTGAAAAGCATTAAAATTGTACCCAGAAGACCTCATTAATAGCAAATTGTGTTTGTGAATTTTGATACTCAATGGGACCTAAGTTATCCGTATCTTCATGAAAGATTCAAGCAACAAAAGCGACTATACAGATAAACAATAGTTATTACGAGAAAATCCGCGATACAATATTTATTTCCGGAACGCAAACTCCTGGCACGATGAGTGATAAAAAAAAAAGCGAAACAGGTGCCTCTTCCATTAACCCGGCCAGGAAATTGTGGCTGGCAATGGCCGACCGTGTCTAATAACCCTCCCTCCCCTTATGCGGGAAATGACGTTAATCCGGAAGATGGTTCGCGCGCGTAGTTCGAGCCCGTAAATGGCCACGTCGCGGGGCGGGGTGGCGAACGGCGGAGAGAAATTTATTGTATAAATTCTAAGGCTATGGGGGTGGTCGATACCGCGATACGGAACAGAGGTCAGACCTCGCGAGTGAAGTGTGTCAGTGTTAGGTCAGACTTGCCAATCGATAAACAACCTCAGCCCGCGGCGCGACGCGTGCTTGTGCGTACGTGTATAGGTATGCATGCGTGCGTGCGCGTGAGCGAGCGAGCGAATGAGTGCATGCGTCGCGTTAACTTACGACCCGCATTCGGTGGCGCAGTCCGCGTTGGTTGCCGCTGGTGTTGTTTCGTTAAACAATCATCATTTACCGTCATGTCTGTATATGCGCGTTATAGCATCCATACGGACAGACAGCCGCATCGTCCTTTGTATCGCTTTCAATTCGCAGTCGGTGCATTTGTAACGCGATTAGATTCGATCGGAAGGGAATTACGTAGGGGAACAAAAACTTACGGCAGTACGTTTGGTTAAGCGAATGTACAAACAGCCAATTATAGATACCGTGCGCCGCATAATGCAATGGCCTTCTATGCGGCGCGGCACCCGCAGAAGCCATTCGTGCGCGTCCACAACTAACAACTATTCAGTCGCTTCATTATACTAACTGTTTCTTCTATTGTTAGATATGTATAAATATAAATTTTAAGTATTACAGAGCTCGTTATAACCCGTTAAACTTTCAAGTATAGTTCTAATTACAAAAATTTGATAACCCTTAGATAAAATTACGGCCGGTTTCTGCGCTCAATGCGTTGAGAATATAACACGAGATTCAGTCCGGCGCTCGATAAAATTAATTCCCGTCGTCTGTCTGCTAATTGGACGTAAAAACTCGCGGAAGGTAACATATACGGAAGAGTCGAGGAGAGAAGGCCATTTAATTTGCAGAAAAGTTTACGCGGTCGATAGGTCGCCAAAACGCTCGGCTGAATCTGCAAGAATCTTATAATGGCGAGATGGCCACCGATCTTTTCAGGACTTCCGTGCTGATAGTGTTAAGGACGAGAACGTGGATGATATCCGTTTGGAAAATGTCCAAACGGTGTTCGAAAGTGGGGAATCGTTGGCGGGGCACTCTCGTAAGGCAACGAGCAACTCGTCGACACACAAAAAGAGACTCTCCTTTGTCCAACCCCCTTTCGCGAGCTCTCGTTCGAAAACGTTCGCCGTTTACCGCCCATCAGGCTCCGTTTACCCTCCAGGCCTCCGCGATTTGTATATGCATGAGCGAAGTTGCAACGCGAATGGGTCAAGTTCATCATTCAGTAAATGAAGATACGATATATTGCGTGACGATGAATACCTGTATCTCTATGATTTTGAGATTTCAAAGTTGCTGATTTTTCAGACAATCGGATAAAACAACTTTTTATTTGAGGAATTAAAACAAGCAATCTTGAACCATCAATAGCAGTTATAAAAAAATGTAAATTCATATGCATAACCTTTGGTTTCTACATAGCGTAGAAAAATCTGAGCTTAACTGGGCGTCAATTATTCAAAGTATAGGCATAATGACATTTTCGAAAGATCGATCGTTAGCTTCTCAAAGACGAAATTATTAGCGGCGAACAGAATTGTGGGCCACGAAAACAGTTGATTACCGCCGCCATGCGCCAGTAAGATCGATGAATCTTGCACCGATATTTATCGCAGGTATTTCGCGTTCCGCGTGTCGCAAGGGGCTGAATTTTATCGCCGGATGCGATCAGCCGACTCGCGCGCGCGGTGGATTTATCGACGTTTACAGCATCGAGGTAACCCTGACATCGATTCCCGCGGCGGGTGTGTTGACAGAATGATTTCGTAATACAAATAGATGCACGTAATAGTGCTGTTTCTTTCCTCGTATGCATATAAAATAAAGTTTAACTGTTTTCAGGTCGATCTTTGTTAAAAACGCGTATATAAAAGAATATCTGACATTATCTTCTAACATGTATGTGTTGCATGTATCTAAATTTCTCTGTTTTAAAATTACGTTTTCTGTAGCCCTATTCTGTAACTTTTAACGACAGTTTCGTTATCGTTATATTGTCATTGCGCAGCTTTTTTACTATATATAATATTTGTGCAACGCAAATATAACGATAACGAAACTGTCGTTAAGAATTACGGAATCAGCCCTCTGGTATTTCTTTATCTCTTTTTAAGAGATAAAGCCAACTGACAAATTTTAAATTCGATTCAAATTAATCGAAACCCGTAATTTCTTTCGTAATTTGATACACTCGGCAGCCAGACAAAGAAAACCATTTGTGCAATTTTCTCGGACAGAAAAATATCAGAATGCATTTATTCATTCGCATGTCAATAATTTCCACGCTGGTGTGTCGTTAGCGCGCCGCTGACATTTTCAGCGGAAACGACGCGTCTGCAGTGACGATAATTTGTTTTTGAACGAGATAACCGCGCAATTACCAAAGCTTGATACTCATCTATATTTATTCGATAAAACCACGTCGACATTATTCCAAATTATTGACCTTTCTGGTATATTGTGATGAAAACGCAAATAGACTAATACTCTTTTTCTAGTTAAAGTCCTGCAAGGAGATTGCTTGCTTGAAAGTAACTTCTATCGTCGCAGTCTTATACACATTTCGTATAAAGAAAAGAACTTTTCGATGTCAAGAAAATGCTAACATTTTTTTTTATCAAAGCGCCAAGTAAAATATATTTTTAGACAGAGCTTATTTGACGACGACCTGATTAATTTTTCATTTGATTGACTGCAATACGAAAATTCCAATTAAATCGTAGTGCGTAAATATATTGCGTTATGTGTGACAAATCTATAATATTAACTACATAGTTTTTTCATGCTCTCACCTTCTCATACTCGTGCACGCTATTGCTGAATGCGTACGAGAAATTGGAGCGGAAAATTATATTCGCATGTTTACTGTTTAAATCAGATTCATGACGGTATAGTCACCCATCATGATTTGAAAATGATTTGAACGTTTCAGCGCGATGTTTGATGATTGCACGTGTACGCTGCTGTTAATCGAATTACGCAATATTTAAATTGCAATTCGAATTTCTAATTCTTCCAAAAAGGTTTAACCTACATATCATTATGTTATCGTGTCGTTTGATCAAACACTCGGTTTTTCCACGAGTAGACCTTTTGCCACGAATTAATTTTGTTAAGATTAATTATAGTTGTTTAGCTTTTTCGTGTAATTATCTCATGATATCCCCGATTATAGTATTGCAAATCGGTGTGACCTCAAAAGCAGTTGTTTTTTACGATTTTCTTACGTTAATTAACATTAAAGCGAACTTGCTTCATCCATGTAATCAACTAATGCGTATTCTCACGCGAAGGTCTCTGGGAGCGTGCATGACATCATATTTCGTCGTTAGATTAGTATATTTCACTCGGCCAAAAATCGTTGGCGACCTCTAATTTGGAGAAATCTTCGCGGTAATTCTACGGATATCTTAAATCTCAAGTTAGCATGCAATTTTCCTTTTTGCGAATTCAGCTCTGCAATCTAATATATTATTCTATACTAATTAGATTTGCGAGGAATGTGGCTATTTGCGCAACACATAAATTTGTCTTCGATTTAATAAAACGTTACATGAATGTAATTCAGCTACATAATAATGACATGATTAAGTATAAGTATAATAAGTAGTTAGATTAACTATCAGTTCTCTTGAAGAAATGTTTTAAATAACATTACATGATTGTTCAATTAATTTCAGAATGACGAATAGTTGGTATTATAAATGCGAGCTTTCACATAATATAATGGAACCAGAAAACGAAGATTTTATAGCAATATTTCTTGCATTAAGAATGTGTGATTAAACAATGTGTTTAAAGTTTAAACTGACAGGCATACCTATTAAACTAATAAGGGCCAGTTTCACACAAGTGTCGGTTAACTTTTAATCTTAGATTAACTCACTCTTCGTCTTTTCTTTAAAAGAGATGAAGGAGACGAAGAGTGAGTTAATCTAAGATTAAAAGTTAACCGACACTTGTGAAACTGGGCCTCAATAAGTGACAAATTATCACCATTCTTAACAATCTTACTAACTCTTGTGTTGCTTGCTGTCGCTTTTTACATTTCCCGTAGCGTTTCGACGAGTAAGGGTAATCGAAAAATCCTATTCTCCTTCGGAATTCGTGCCCGAAATGACAGTGCTTTGCGCACGTCATGGCGGTTGCGTGCAAGCCACGGTTTACTCTGAAATTCGCCTCGTCGCCTTGAAATTCACTGCTGAGGAGTGCGGTATTGCCCCTCTTCCGACACATTCGCTATCTCGCTGGCGGCGAGACATACCTTACGAGTGAATACATTTCTCACTGTCAACGTAATCCCGTAATGCTGTTTCAGGTCTGCTACGAGCGAGATAACTTTTCTGAATTATCATAAGAAAATTGCACAAACTGGCAGTGGCCGTCAGTAGTTTCAGTAGTTAAAAAATGAATCATACAGTTGTATCGTCATCGACGCAAAGATTTAAATGAAATTTTCGAAGAAACTTGCTACCAATAAGAGCCAATGCGGACGATGAGGTTGTTATACATCGACAAGTCACCTTGATGTTGACTCCGGAAACAACAGCTTTAGAACTATGCCGGACATTGTGCAATGTGCCCCGGATAGGATCGAGCTTAATGGCAATTGTAAATCACTCGCGGTGATCATACGCGATGCCTCGGAAAACAAGCGGAAGTGTAACCTCATAATCATCGCGGAAGATAGCAAAGCTGATACATTTGTCAACGTCATCGTCGAGCTTTGAAATCCTCATGGTCTCTTAGGATGTAACTTATAAAAGTTCCAACTTCTTGCCCGAATATTTTCGATCGGCCAATTTTTGGTTGGTGTATTCTCTCGGACTGCACGATTACTTGCTAATTTCTCACCTACCTAAACCGAAAAACTACGAAATGAATCTTAACACGGGTCGATAGAGCTGGGACCATTCTAAATCCCTTCTAGCCGCAAACTTTCCGGAACAAAATGACGCCTGAGTCGTAGGGAGGAGGATTATCCGGCTTGCTTTTACCCGGATGAGTGAAGGCTGAAATTAGCTTACTCCGACAAAGTTGGTATTATCAAACTACGCTTTATATTCATGCTTTGCGCGCCGGAAAACTGTGTCGCGCTATCAGCTTATAATTGCATTCCGAAAAGTGCCTCCTCGATACTTTCTCTCTCTTTAAACAGATTACATTTCTTAAAATAACCTTCGAATAACACGCGAAGTGGTTAATAACCGTGATTTTAAAGTTGAAATTTTGATATCGCGAGCTAGCATTATATCGTTTGCGAGATTAACGATTGACGAAGAGTCAACGGGTTATCTTTGAACTGTGTATGAAACATCTATTTAAATTCTCTAAACTTTATTTGAATCTCGGGTTATAAGTAAATTAGAAAATTTGTCGAACTGGCTCATATAGTAGCTTCGTGTACTACGTAACTACTCTCGTTTATTCCCCTCGTTATATCATGGCGTTGCGTGCTAACGAGGATTGCTCTTAAAACGTGCACTGACCCAGTACGACCAGCCGCTATTTCCGGGTTGGTATCATCCACCTGAAGTAGATAAAGCGCCTTTCTCCATATCTACATTCCACGTGCCTTAACGTGCTCCTTGAGTCACTTCATGGTCACGCACACTCTTTTATGTGAGATAAAATCTTCCAGCGCAAACAAACGCGTTCATTCATTCAATCGCATGCTCGACTTCATTCATTAAGCACTCGTCTAATTTAATATTAAATATGATGTAACAGTAACAATGCGATTTTTGAAATATTATCTTTAATAAAAGATAGGAATGTCAATGTATCTTTTTATAGTACTTGCTACTAATCCCTTCTCAAGGTAAATATACGCGCATTTTACTATTCTTGTCACAGCAATCAAAATTAATTTAGACTGGCCTTAGCGTGCGGTGAAAGTTATCTGTAGTCTATCATGGATAAAGAAAGCGACACGCACAGGGACTCGGGTGAACACACAAAGCTGCGGCCCAGGTACAAAAAACGGAAACTCGTTTCCATTCTGTTCCGCATGGTCATACAGTGATCGCAGAAACGGCTCTTCAAACTTTACGTCGCGGCACTGCGTGCTTGCGTGACTCGCCTTGAAATGCGCAGCGAGACTGAGGGGATATTCCTCTTTGTCACCGTCACCGTCGCTTTAATGGAGCTTTCGGATTATTCAGCAATGAAACGCCATGGTTTTATAATGCGAAAAAAAAAACAGAATTTCACCACACCGCTCGAAAGATTTTCTCACCGCAAACTTTTTGGAGAAGAAAACTTCTTCGTCGCAACGATCCGCCATTTGATTACGATTTTTCATACCGTTTCACATTACCGCGAGATCTCTCGTTGCATCCGATATGTTTGTTCTCTCAAACCGCTTGAATATAAAAGCGTGTCGTGCGAAATGCATTAACTCTCCCACGATTGGCTTTCTCTCTCAATAAATTTTCGTACTCATTTGTTTGCATTAGCGGCGACTTAAGATCATTTACTTTGACGATGTGTAAAAACAACTGAAGAAGTCTTTTTTGCCATTTCTTCAATAGCTACTTTCATGCGATAGAAAGCTGATTCATTCATAAGATTAGAAAATAACTCAAATCAAATATAATTTGGAGTGTTTCCAACGTAGTGATATGCCAGACGTTCGTTTTAATTTGCATTTAGCGTCGACCTTTGCGACATTACGTAATGGGAAAACGCACACTCTGATATCACAATATCATATCACATAAATCACAGCCCAATCACGCGCTCTTAGCTTATTTCTTGTGATATTCTTGCGATAATAAAGGAAAAACGTAATTTAAATATGCATATATTATCGCACTGATACTACAACATCGATGGGAAATTGCTCGGTTTCAGTTTATTTCGAATTTGTTATGCTCGCAGATCGCGATCGTGTACAAACTCGACAAGCTCGCATTTTCCATGGCATTTATCTTCGTTGCGCATTGTGTTCGCGACTCGATTAGGACTGACTTTTCGATTTTAACACGTCGTCGCGTGCAACGCTCGCTCGCGACGACGGCGACGTGGCAGGCTCACCTTGAAGACAGGACCGCCCTGCACCCTGCACCCTGCACCCGATGCGACCCTGTGTGTGTGTGTCTCTCCGTTCGTTTCTGTCTGCCTCAAGGTCGCAAGCGCGATCGCATTATTCTCTGTCGTTTTTCGTGCTTTTCGGTCCTCAACGTGGTTCATACCGCGTCTAAGCCGCGTTGCGTGTCGTGCACGAGCTTGCAACCCTGAAGCCGAACTGCCACGATTGCCCTCTGAAGATACTACCCCGTTGTTTTTAAATATATGTATCCCTGTGACAATCAAAAGTGCAAAGTCCGAATGTCGAGACGCCACAAAATTTAATAATCTACAATACAAGGTATACAGTGGATCAGTGAGAGTTAATTCGTAAATATTAAGTATAACAAATTTGGACAATCTCCAATTTGTTAAATAAAAAATTCCATCTGCGTATAAAAAAGTAGATATCATCAGAATCATTTAAAAAATGTTCCGAAAAGTGACAAAACTGGATCTTGACCAAGAAAATGAATGCAAATACGAATAAAAAACTTGTTTCATTGAATACAAACAGCGTCACGAATTGTTTATTCGTGTTTGTTCGCAATCGTTTACTTGGTCTAGATCCGGTTTAACGAAGTAATGTTGATATAATATTTTAAACAGAGCGGATGTTTCCAACATTCTTTATTAAAACTCGTGGAAACTGCGGCGAGAGAGCTCGGAGTAAATTTGATTTCTCTGCTAAATCGTACTCGCGGTGACTTATATTATTCATCAAAGGCAAGGAAAAAACTAAGCAAAGTTTTTTTTTACTGATTTGTAGTGAAACAGAGTATAATATACATAGGTATCCAGTTTCGATCTATTTCGTTATATTTCTTTGCCTATAGTTATATTTTCAGGCACAAATCACATTTGTCTTCGAGCATAAACGGCTTTGAGAAAAGATGTGTCTGTCACCTCAGGTGTCTTTTATTGAAAATTTTCTGGCGAAAACATATTTTTCCGTCTTTTTACTACGGCAGAAGCTGCAATATATACGAAACTTTCAGCGAGCTAAATCCAGCAATGTGGAAAATTTCGTAGTTATCATTGGAAGACAAATGGAAGATGAAATTAAATTCCTCGGTCTTATCAAGCCAATACATATCGTGAGATCATGATTTCTTTCCTATATCACGTAATTAATATACGCCAATACTGCCCTATATTCTTTTCTCTAAATCTAAAAATAGAGATGATAATAAACTATTTCGATCTCATTTTGATAAACGAGTGAGAAAAGAATAACGCGAATTTCTTCCTGTATCTTTTAAGCTTATTTTTTATATGTATTTATAAAAAGAATAACGAAGTTTTAAAATCAGATCTATGAATAATTAATCTATTAATAACTAGTTAAAGATGTAGAATAAGCAACGTCATGCGTATTAAAAGCAACTCGAGGAAATAGCACCGTTGGGATTTCCAAGATTTTTTATTCGTTGTATTCGTATTTCGTATTTAGAATTGTATGGTACAATCGCCATGGCCGAAATTGCTCCCGGCGAGGAATATATATCGATCGATCGGCCGCTCCCAGGACACGGAAATAAGTTCAGAAAAACGCGGCATCATGCTTCGAGAATACCTAAAAAGAATCTGCGAAGGTGGATTTATACAGAAATTTCGTTCTCTTAATGAGTGCTCCGACGCTCGTAAATTGACGACAATGATCGATGTCAATTTTTTAATTGGAACTTCAACGAAGAGTAAGTCGAACAAGCGGAATCGATCACCGATGACAACGAGGATGATTGCGGTTTACCTATTCTTTCATCGCATTGCGTACGCTGTCGTCGTTTCCGTAATACCCGGTTGTTTACTCGAGCGTGTTCGCGATCGTAGATAGATTTCGCAGCGCTGGCCACCAGATACTGCGCCGTGTGTTCGGGTTAACTCGAATCGGGAAATGCCAACGGGTGCAGCGCGATATCAATTCCGATCTTTCGACACGAGATATTTTTCCAGAGGTATACGGGATACGTATATGTCTCTTTTTCGAACAAAACTTCCGTAAAACATGGCTTTGAAATGCGATATGACCCGGCTTTGGCGATAAATTAAAAAAATACGGTAAACGGTTTAAATATATATATAGCAACGTTTAATTCCTTAAGATAAATATATAGAAATATATAGATAACATATATTCGCAAAAACACGGTTAATTACGTTCCCTTCTACTAATCACTAGAACAAAATAATTGCACTCCCAGGGTTAATTATAACGCGACGCGTGGAGTTATTTCCTACAAACAATTAATTACTATCAGCTTGCGCAATTAATTAACTCTCGCAAGTGTAAATTTATTCTGTTTAAAATAAATTATCAACATACAATTGAGTATGTTGATAAGTAAGGAGCAACGGAATGAGACACTCTCACCACTACCTGCCAGCTACAGCGCTCAGCAGTTTTTTTTTGTACATTCGCAATGTCCACGTAACATAAAGAACACCAAAACCACAAAATATTTAACGTACTATAAAATATCAACGCGCGTAATATAAATGTGTACATCAAATATTTCATCTTGCATTTTAAGTTAATTTCAATAACAAACTTGCGCTCATTAGCATTGCCTAAGATAACAAATAGTTTCGTTCAACCAATTCATTAAAAGATTAAAAAACTAATAACCTCAAGAATTAATTATTGAAACGTGAGAAACAAAATTCAGACTATGTCCTAAGACAAACTTTTTCAATTGAATCGTGATTGCAAATATGATGTAACAAATATCAAATTGATTCTTAAGATCTACCTAAACCGTAATATGTCTTACATGTCTCAAGATTGATTTCAGCAGAGTTCTTCAGCAGAAACGCGGCTATAAATACGGACATAAAAAGCACATTGAACGGGAGCTAGAGACTCGATGCAGCCGACCGACGGCTCGATGGTTGTTTGTCGATCTTCCCATCAATCTCTGACATTTCTCTATTATACATGGCTGTTTACTCAAGAGCGTTCGACAAAGTCCAGTTATAATCAAAAGCTGATCTTGTCCCGAAAATGTAATTTGGATAATACGAGTACCGCCAACAACACTCGAGTTGTGCTCTTTCTCTTTCCGAACAGTTAAAATAAATTTTGAAGCACCGTTTAAAGCGTCCGACTAAGAGAGAAGAAAAGAAGGTATGAGAAGTCTGGAGTATTCTGCGCCTGAGGTAATTCGATAATCGAATTCGTTTAAGGACGCGAACGCTGGGAATACAAAAGACCAAAATACGAAGGAAGACTTAGACAGACTAGCGCACGACGCCTCAATCTCGTTATAGTTCCAAACCGTGACTAAAGTTTTAAAATAATTGGCACCGAGTATGTAGGTTAGTCGTTGTTCGCAATGTATAATGTCTTTCCAGGTACTTTGCGCGGTAATCGATTGGGTAACGAGCGACCGAAAAGGCCATCCGTTGGCCCGCTGATTGCTCGAATCACCGCATCGTCGTCGCGATATCACTGACGTATCGCGATACAGCGCAATATCGTTAGCAAGGCGAGAGAGCGAGAGCTTCGCTTCGTTACTCTGATTGCCGTGTAGTGCTGTTTAATCAGATTCTGTATTCCCAGATGGTATACGTTCTGTAACACGGCTAGTTATTCCCTACACGCTGACAGACGGGAGTAATGTTACTTGAGAAATTCTAACAGGGTAATCACGCATCTTAATTATCGCTTTTCCACTCATTACGGTAAATATGATTAATCGCTGAGATATAAGCGTATATCTTATCTATAAAAAAAATCCCCATTTATTTCTAACTATTAATTAGCTAGATATAAAAGAAATTTTTGCGAAGCAAATTCAAATTGTTTCAAAAATATCGTTAACGCACAATAAATAAGAGAAATTTTATTTTACTAGGATTGATTAAAAAATTGATATCCCTGTAAATACTAGACAGTTTGAGAGATAATTCTATCGTATTATAAAAATTAAAACGCGTTAAAGTTAAAGGCAACAAAATCCGCGCTTCTCAAAACGTTCTTAGTATTGACAAAAGTGACTCACCAGTTCTCAGAAGCGTCCTCGTCGAGGATGGTCCCGTCAGCAAGTCGGTGAGGCAAATTAGACGTCGTGCGCGGTCGATTTCGGACCCTCGGCGGACCAACGACACCGGTTCTCGACAGCCCAGCACGGAAGGACGCCCTTGCCCTGTCGACTGCTCGAGTCAACGTCATTGAGTCTCATTAGTTATACCGTTAGTAGTTGGTGTTAGAGCGCGACGGCGTGTAAAGAGCGCAGCGCTTTTGCATAAATTACCGCACCGCAAGAGCCGGCAATTACGTATCTACGACGGTCGATACGCGATGACCAGCTTTTTTTATTATCTACATCCTCGACGCTTGGCTAATGTACGCAAAATCATGTAGGATAAGCATGCTGGACGTGCGTGGAATGCGAGTGTTGCATAATACCTGGCACGACAGGTTTCACAAAATAATATGCGCATATGCTTAAGCTCAATTAAACAATGTAAGTTCGCGTTAAACCCGCTAAAAATTCACGATAAAAAATAGATATGTATTATTTGATACTGATCCATTATAATGTTATTATTTTGTTTGTTTTTCAACTCAATGCACGAGGTTTTCGTTTGTGTTGATTCCTCTACTTCTACTTCTTTCTTTGAAGAAATAATATAATTTTAAATTATATGGACACTTTAGAATTTTTTTATAATAACGATTGTGTAATTTACATATTTAATACTGAACGATAATTGTCGTTTAATATCTCCTGAAATATTGATGACACGCGCGTCGTCAAAAGTTAACGATGGATTTAACTTGGTTGACTTTGCATCGTCTCTCGCGCTCGCCTCATCGAACTTGTCACTTGTCAAGGACTGGAAAATCCATTTGCCACACCGCTCGGCAAGGATACTTTACAAAGATAAGTCAATCAACGTCGTATACTTTTAATTCGCCGTCCGACACCGCGGTTCGCGGTGTCTGGCACACAGATGACGGAATGTGCAATCCCCATTTCTGCTCTGCGCTGTTTGATTTCGAGCCAGCCGTGGCCGTTGAACTTTCGTTAAAATATTATGTCTGTCTTGGAACCTAACGTTCACTTGGAACCGAACGCCGCCAAAATTCGTCAGTCTCCAACCGAAAAATGACGCGTACATATCGATCGCGTTAAGTTTTACGAAGAATTGCTCGAAACAAGAAACGTGATTCATTTTTTATGTGTGTCTCTTCGTGTAGATTTAAAGTTCTTTAAAAATCTAACCCGAGGTACTAATTTTCCACGAGTATCGTTAATATTCATCATTTATTAATCGGGAAATGACGTGTCTGGCGCACGTTCTTTGCATCAAAGCGCGCTGAAAAAAACGCGATTATCGGCGAAAATGCGCGCGTTATTTGCTCGTTACATTTAATTTCAATATGCAAATGCGCGCGATTAAAGCACCACGGTAAAACGGGACAAAAAAACTCTAATGTAATCATATTCGTATTATTCGGATGCAGGCCGAGTGACAAAATTACAGCTGCGTTCGCTCATCGTCAGTGCAGTCGAAGAAAAATGAGTGATAAAGAGAAACTTGGGGGAAAGAACATCGACGATCAGATACGACGGCCACAATCTTCTCGAGTGTGCACTATGTGCATTTATCGATTGTTATAAAACGGGAAGAACCCCGTTCTCCGCGAATGTCCGCCGGAATAATGTGTCATTAGGATGCGGATTGATTGGACCGTTTCCGAGTTGTTTGCCTACGTGATATCGACTTAAGCCAATATCACGCTGACTCGATAATAAGAAGACAATGCTGGATGAAAGCAAATATGGAATCACAAATTGAAAAATAACAAATAAAAGTAAATTACCTAAAATAAAGATAAAATAAAGACTTCAAAAATAGAGATAATTGC
The DNA here is from genome assembly GCF_048541705.1 of Temnothorax americanus. NCBI lineage: Eukaryota > Metazoa > Arthropoda > Insecta > Hymenoptera > Formicidae > Temnothorax > Temnothorax americanus. The sequence goes on along the minus strand of NW_027509318.1, from coordinate 1,115,890 downwards.
AGGCGAACAATTAATAACTTCATGTAAGATTAAGTTTTAAAGGCTTATCTTAATTATGCAGACAAGGTATAGAGTTCCGAGATATAATTATACTTGGTAATTATATTTAATGATTATATATTAATTGCAATAATCGTGCACTAGACGACCGATTTGTTTAGATGATGGATCACTCCATCAAATATCTGTTATTGATTGCATTTTGATGAGGCTAAGGCTGAATAGCCTAAGCTCCTTATAGATAGGCAATTTCAAACTTTGTATGAACTATTGATTGCGGATTATATCGGCTTTTCAGAATTCCTACGCATTCAGTTTTATTTATATCTTGCGTAAGTTGAAGTAGTATAGCAAAGATTTGTATGTGTATAGCAATGGCACTCGTTCCTTGGTATCTTATATTCATAATTAATTATATTTAGAGCAGCTACTCTCTATTTATCAAATATATTACAAATCAAAACGTATCAAAAAATTTTGTCACAATAGAATTTCTCGCGAATTTTTTTAAAATTATATTTCTCTCCATTCGTGCGATTATCTCCATGAATCATATGTGCATTATCGCAATTTGTTCGATGAGCAAACTTTTTTTAATCGGAAAAAAAAACGCATGATAATGTCTAAAATAAGAGTGTGTGAATAAAGAAGGAAATGTAATCGCGTTCATTGATACTTTCATGCGTGACACTCGTGAAAAAGGCATTTCCTCGAGCACGCGCTTAACGCTACGCGACTTTCCGCTACGATCGATTTCTGTTACAAGTCTCTAACCATCAGCTGAGCTGCTTAGGGGGCGGATTATCAACCAGGAGGTAAGATATATACCTATAGCTATTCGAGGGCATAACATTTATTATCGGGTCAGGGTTAACCGTTAGGCGCGCCACACACGTCCAGCGCTCTGCAGCGTCACTCTAAAAATAGTTTCGCGAGCACTCCAGATATAAAACGCGACCACGTGTCCCGTCCCTCGTACGCATATATGCATATGCGTATGTTCTCTAAATTCGTTCGGAAAAACGGCAAGAAGCTTATGCGAAACTTAGGCTGCGCCAGCGGATTGCATTAATAAATAAGTCGACATAAAAAAAGTATAAATTTCATCATGTAAAGATTTCAGTAGATATTATGCAGAACAGCAGCATTAAAAGCGCAAACTTTTTTTGTTTGTACTTTACGCTACATTCGCAATGGCAAAGGCAAAGTCCAATTACCAAGACATGTCGCGTTCACATAAAAATATTGCAATGTATATACGTTAACACATGGGAGTAAAGATAATCCACATGTTCTGACAGGAGACAAAAAAAGGAAAGAAACATACATGTATATCATGCGCAGGAATGACAATAACGGCATATACGCGATGCAATTACGCACACGAAAGAACTCGCGTCCGAAATTCTGCAGGATTGTAACGCGGCTCATTATGCGGATACACCTGACCTGAATCTATGATCGTAATAATGATCGTCACAATGAGGAGTAGCCTACGTGTGCCACATCACGTCCCACTTGTGAACGAGGCGGCCCCGCCGCGAATGTCAGCGCGACGATGTCTTATAACGAACGGTGCAGCAGGAAATAATGATAGCCGCGTTTAAAAGCCGCAAGAAGTTATATGTGTGGGAAGCACGAAATGTCTTGGCAGGATATCGTGTGTAAACGTTAGGCCGGAGAGATACCGTTTGAGCTGCACAATAAGTACAGTCGGGATTTTTGGAATCGATCTAATCGAGACACAAGAAAAGCCACATGCTGTAACGGCAGCTGATTTAAAAACATTTTTCCGAGACAGTTTCGTTCAACTTTAAAAATTTTCCCCAAAATCTAACACGTGTATTCTTTCTTTCTTTGGTTATATTCTTGAGTATATATCTCTACCATATATATTATTTATTAACAGCGATTGAGTGCAGCGGAACTTTCGTGAAATTTTGAACGTGCTATCGAATTTCAAAGTCCACTCGCGCGGATTCTACGGTAAACTCTCGTGCGAAAATCTGAGTACGCGCGTGCACCGAGACGAGTCCAAGTAGAACGAATAAAATTGGAACATACAGCGTGTCGCGAGTCTGTTGTTGGCCTGAGTCGGCGGCGGGATCGCGGGCTGCGGTGGCGGCTGTGAGCTCAGATCCTCGAAGTTTATGATTTGCAGGCAAATGTCGTCCACCTCGCTCCTTATTAGCGCTATCACCTCGCTGCAGAGGAACTTGGTTCCTAAAACAGGAAATTAGCAAGTCAGATATCCGTATCCGACGCGCGTCCTTCGAGTTCTCATCATAAATGTATATATACGAACGATCCGTCGTACAAAGCTTAATTTACTTGTAAAGTAATCCGCGAATACAAGGTTTTCAGCTGATTTAAAGACCTATAATACTCACAAACCTTGAAAATCTTAAAAATATGAGGATCGACATGTTCAAGCGATAGTATTTTAAATAAATAAAATTTTAATATACCTATTCTCCTAACATAAACTGACGTATAAGCATCTTACTTAGATTAGACTTATTTCTTAGATCTTTCAAGTAAATTCATTTAAATTTTAAGTATTGAAGTGCTATACACGCAAGTTCCATCTGCACTCGATAACTCAAGCTCCCGACGGCACGTCGAAATCACGTTGATAGGCACTTTGATGCGTGTCAAGTGTCAAGGACTATCGCGATGCAGCCGTAAAATTTGGAAATATTGAGCAGTGAATCAGAAGTAGAGACCACCGGGGAAATTCATGCCGGAACACGTATGTACAAAGCGCCGCAACCTATTCGCGCGGCGTGCGACTCTGTGCGACGTAATAAATATTCCAGATTGACGTTTACTGGATGTCTCTTAGACACCGACGTGCAAACCGCGCATCGCTGACGATATTTCATTTACGAATAGGCGCGCGAGAAGACAAAAGAGCCGATCGTAAAATTTCGAAACTTGCCATAAAAGTCTCTGGATCGCGCCCAAATAGTTGTCCCGCCCTAGCAACGCTAATATCCTCGTAAAGCCTAGATTGTTGCTACAGTGACATAAAAGTGTTAAGTTGCCCGATATAAGCCCGCTATAACAACTTCGTTGCATCAGATCGCGCCAATGTGGATGTAACGCGGAGTTTATCGCGGACTGCTTATGTTGCAAATACTGCTCGCGGCAGTCTCGTAAAAAAAGGGGGAAAAATGGTATATTTTATCTTTGACATTAGCCACATGAGGAATATAAACACGCGATACAGACTTCCCACAAGCGTCAACTCGGTCTCCTGCTGTGTAATTAAATCAAAAAATTATCACGAAGGTTGAAATTTCATTATTTCCATTTTCCGTCAGCGTTTCCACGAGGCAGGCTCGCTCACCTTGGCTAATTGTAAAAGTCAACGTGGCCGTGACAATCGTTAAGAATCAGACAGATAAAAGATATCAGAAAAATGTAAGCTTTTCTTAGGAGTTTAGTTTCAGTTAAAGAAGTCGGCAGCCTTAGTGCGGTAGAAAAATAATTTCACACATAAAACGCTAACGAGATTTATTCAAAGTAGTTCGCAAACTAATTAACGACAACGTGTCGGGGCACCTTGAACGAGATTCGGAGGGTATCGACGAAAGAAAAGTATGTCCCGTGCGAAAATGCGCTCAGCCAGAAACCGAGCCAAGATTGCCACCTGGACATTCCATAATGAACATCATTCCACGTGCAGCATCAACATTTCTGATAAGGTCCACATGTCCTATCGGATTACACAAGACGTCGGTTTGACTTTGTGGTATACCACAATAGAACGCATCATATTTCTCGCCGTGATCAAACAATCGTTTCTCACATCTCGATCGATGTCACGGCCAAGGCTGATGCGCTAACATATTTTTACTCTCTGCATACCATTATATTTTGTCTTAAGCAACGTGAGAAGAACTAAAATTACTTTTAAACTTTCGCAGAATAACGAAAGAATCATGTAATTAATAAAACACAATTATTTTCCGCAAGAACACATCTTTACTCCCATACTTCTATAATCCCAATCCGGATCTCTCTAATTAAATTAGCTAAGACATTCCCCGTTTTCTCGCAAGCCCCAGTCGTGCTGTTAATTTCGCAGTTCGCGCCTTACTTTATTAACGCTTAAAACAGCCAATACGTGTGGTTTCTCCAGCAACGTCACGATAAGCTGTTCTATCGATCTGCTGGCGTTTCTTTCTTGCTCTCGGTTTCTCTTTGTCTCTGTCTGGGTAGAATCACGCACCTCACCACTGGTCACGCATAGTTGGTTTTTCAAGTCCGGTTGAAATGCAAGCGAGTCGTTTCCGAATGCGCGCGACTCGCGAATTCCAAGCACGAAGCAAGAAGAAGCACGTGCTACTCCCATATATCTCTTCCGGGGATAATGATTTTATATCCTTAGAAAGGAAAATGCAATTACATGAAGTTTACAAATAAGTTATAAAACTAGATTAAGCCATTTCTTTCTCTTTATGTCATTCTCTCCGTAATATAATGTTAAAATAAAAATTTGTATTTTCTTTGTTCTATTGTTATTTGTCTTTGCTTTCTAATATGGTATTTGTTTCTGTTTCATTAAAAAGAAGTGATATCAACAAAGACCTTGCGCATTCGATTAGAAGACACAAAGCCAATTAACAGAGGATTACACCTGCCCATGTTTGTTAACATAGAAATAACGAAGGCGTACCGTTTCGACAACGTTTCAATGTACTGTGTTTTTATTTCGTCCACGAACAATACTAAAAAAGCGACTTTATCTTTATGTGAACGACCGGGGGCTCTGAATAATTCAATTTTCGTGGAAAAAAAGGAAAGTTATCGGATTTACATCGTTATGTCGCTAAGGGGGCGTTTCCTAACGCCATTTTGCTTTAAGTTTAGTTTTGGATATTGTTACTCGAAAGTTTTTGTCGCTGAAGATCACTCCTGCGCGGATTACGTTTTTCTAGTTAGAAGAAAATGCGAGAGTATAGAATAAGAGTTGATGTGCTGGAAAGTGTGAAGTTTTTCAGCCGAATGATACCACCGAAAAGGTTAAATGATATCACTGGGAACAGCGTTTCCCACTTCAGCGCGTCTGATAAGGCCAAAAACGGATGTTCTATCTCCGTGTGGTTCCGGCCGGAATGGTCACTACGGCGAGCATCAAAGATCCAAAAGTGCGAAAAGAGAAAAAAGAACAAAAGAAACGCTATAAGCACAGCGGAGAGATACTGCAGCAGTTCATTTTATAGGGACGGTATTTTGAAAACACACGCGCCCATAAAACCGGCAGTAAAAGCGGCCGTTTTATTGCGGGCACACGTCCCGTATGCGGAGTAAATTTTGGTAAAACAGAGCGCGTGAATTTTTCTATACAATCACTTCTAGCTGCTAATCCAGACACAGAAAAATTTCATGCTCCCAGAGAACTCATTGAAGTTTCTCTGAGACTATTAGAATAATTCTCACGACGTAAAAAAAAAAATGATAAGAGAAAATTTGTTACTAATTTGGATATCTTTATATAAAAATTATAAATATAATAATAAATAAATTTGCAGAGGTATACGATAAATTTTTTTAATATCTTCGAAGATGTAATTACGTTTATGAAAGTTTATATATATAAGATTGCGTATTATAACAATCTAATAATAAGACACACTCTAAAGATGTAACTGTGTATCCGCTTAAACATGAAATATGCATTATCGGTCACTATCGTAAATTCGACAGGATTAATATATGGCACGACATAATTCTCGGAGCGATCATAAAAGCCATTCGTAGCAAATTGCCATTGACGGATTAATGTGTGTTCCGGCACGACGTAACGTGTCGATACGTGAGCGGAAATTACGGACGGCTGTATAATAATTGTTTGCAAAATAGCGAGCATATCACAAAGTTCAATTACTCATCGATCCCCCTCATTTATGAAAACAGCTCTCACAGCTTTCCTTCTCGCGTTAATGAAACATTCAAGACAAACGGTGATTTAAATATTGAGAAACAGAGAATGCGTTTTTACAGTTTATAAAATTTTCTTCGATCTGATTGCAACGATTTTATTATATATTGTCGGAACTTACAAAGATCTCAACTTATATAGAGATACTGCATAAAGTTTTAGCGGAAATCTAAAGTTTTATCTCGAATCGATATAAATGTGCGAGAAGTGCGAGAGGGAGCAGTCGGTGGAAGGACAACGAAAAGCGAGAGAACAAAGACGCGGACGTAGCGTGGATTTTGAGGGAATTTTCGTCGAGATACGCGAGGCAACCCACGGAAAGAATGAAGAAAAGTAGTTTCTCGTTGTCGGATAAGAGTCCGGGGGTGCAATTTCTGAAACCGCGTGCGTCGCAGTCGTGGGATGATAAACATCGAAGAACACTCGCTTTGTTCCGTTCGAGTAATCGCGTCTCGTTAAGCCCTTGTGGTACAACTTTCAGGCCGACAAAAAGAAGAATCCGCCGTGGAACCGCCGACGACAGTTAAGCAAGAGAATTTAGAGAATACACGGAGAGGAAGGCGCAAGGAGAGATGCGCCATCGAAGGTGAACGCACTCACGACCTATTCAGTATCGTCGGCGAAAAAGGGGATGGGAGTGATATCGAATGGCGAAGAGATAAAGGGGATCTCGTCTTCAACTAGTTCCTCGAAAATCCGTTAATCCACTCGATAAAACATCGTCGTCTATCGATCGGCAAGAAGGATCGACGGTTGGCTGATGCGAAATAATTTTCAAACTTTCGTTCATCGAACCTGTTGGGTAAAGGAAGAATTACGCGTTCAATTTCACAAAGGTGTCTCCGATCGAAATTACGGGGAAACCACGGGGAACCACAGATGCGCGACCTTCTATTCAAGCAGGAAATAAGGACACGAAGAAACGATTTTATTAACAGACACGAAATTTTACAAAGCCACACCGCCGTTGACGGATTATTTCGAGCCGTTTTCTCTTCTTCGCGGCAAGGAAATTGCGGATTGATTTATGCGCGTCGCGCGTTCGTGTTTCACGCTGTTTGAAATAGCCGGCCGGTGGCAGCGAAACGTTCGAGCGGAGTTCGCGCGGCGCATTATCTCAAAGAAGCGGACAAATTTTTTGCGTAGCGTCGAGCTGTCGCGATGCGCATCGATTTATTTCCGTGAACGCCGACTAATTCTCTAGGGCGTGCTGTAAATTACCAGCATGCCCGCGCCGCTGATAATTTACAGCACGCCCTAGAGAAGCACACGGCGACTAATATTAGAGCGACGGTACGGGCGCGCGTGACTGTAACAGTTTCGCGATATCCACGGGCTTCGAGGAGAAAGAGAAGAGTCCAGTAGTCTGCGCCTATTTCGAGAGCACCTCATGTAGACAGTAATAAACTCCCGTTGATACTTGTGTACACCGTTTTCATCGGCATTCTCGTTGCGGTAGATAGTATTGTCATTTTACGACGCCTAATAAAGGAGACTCCCTTTCGACTCGAATCGGCTATAAGCGATACTCGTTTCGTAGAATTATTACGTCTTTCGTCGATCGAAAGATTGCAATAGCCATGTTGGCGATTACTTCCCTATTGCGTTCAGTGTAATAAAATAAAACCTACATTCTCAACTTTACAGATATTCTTCGAGATTCTTTACATCATATTCAATTTGTTCTAGATCTAATAAATTAATTTAGAATTTGGCCGTTCTTTCATTTGTAATATTATGAAAAAACAAACGGATTTCATCAAAAAAGGTCTATTCTAGCACCGATATGCTTTAAATTAGTTGCCCATCCAGGAAGCAGCTATTTAGCGAAAACAAGGAAATATGGAGGCCGTGACAAAGGAACGTGTGGAGAGACGGATATTTATGGTTATCAGCGAGCGCGTAAAATAGACAAGTCTGCGGAACAATAGTCCTGGCTGACGGCCAAACGTATCTCCGGCGTTCTCGGCCGGTCCTGGTGCGCGGTGTAGGAAGAAACAGCCGGAATTTGATAATACGCAGAGAGGCGAAGATAGCGAAATGAGTTTCTAAATTTGCGACGCGGCAAAACCGACCGCGGTCGCTATAAATAAGCATCCCCGATCCCTCCTCTATCGGGACCGCTACCGCGCTCTAAAAATAAGTCCGAGTCCACGCTTAATCCGCAAGACTAATTTACACATGGCCCTTCCTGATCCAGCCGTTTCTCGAGCTCGCACGCTGACCTTGCGACCACCCAAATCGCCGAACAGGTGATTCCTGATCTATCGATCCTTCCTTAATCGTTCGGTGACTCGACATGCCATCCGGTTATAACCACACGCTATCAATCTCTCACGAGCATTTCAATTTCATCATACAAACTCGCGATTTAAAAAAAAAAAAAAAACATCTATGAATTTTAAGAAGATCTGTTGCATTACATCTATTCGTGTTTCAAATTATTTACAGATAAGCGCAAAACACATTTCTTTCTATTAGCGATTTCAGGAATAAACAGGTTGCATAAACTTCTTATAATTAATCTTTAAATTTTTCTCTGGTCCTTATACGTAACATTACTACGTTGTACTACGAATGACAGACAACTTTTTCTACTGGATGAGCAAGAAAAAGGAAGATTCTAGCCAGCGTAGTTACCATATGCGTCTCGTGACAACCGTGCTGATTGGTGGATAGTCAGTCGGGTCACAATACCGTAGTACAAGCGAGTGGTTAATAGGTTAACAGCTAGCTCCAATTGGTCGATGACGCTGTTGGCACCGTGACGTCACGGGGAGTGCAATGCCCTTGTGACGTGGTATCGTGCGGTGCAGGCCAAGCGGTGCACATAAATAACACGTGGTCTCTTTTCCTCTTTCTCAATTTTACCCCGTCTAGCTCGTATTTCTTGGTTTACCTCTCTCTCTCCTCCCCAGTTTATCTCCCCTTTTTACCCACTATCTTGTTCTCATTTTAGCTTCCGCCCTCTTCCTCATGTTCGTTCCCTTTTCACTGTGCTTTCGCGCAAGATCAAATTCACTTGCCAGAAATGGCCGCATGACCAGCGACCCTACCAGGATCATCGTATAGGATAAATAAAATTCGATGATCAGTAGTCCTGGCTCTTTATCTCGCTCGCTCTCTCCCTCCCTCTCTCTCTCTTTCATTAATCGATCTTAATTACACGCTGTAATTACGAACCTCTCGCGCATTTCGCCGGATTTCCGTCTCACCTGCGGCCAGGGTTAGAACTTAGACGATCTAATCATATCCCAGGAATGCAACAATTTTGGAGTACAAGCCTTAGAGGTCGGATATAACGCGAATGTTCAGTATGAATCCGCTTGACCTGCATTCACGCCGAAACGCTCATGTAGGGTATATTGGTGTAATAGAATAGCATTGTAAATGGAATGCGGTCATTGACTTGATGTACTCGCGATAGATTGGTTCGGATATGCTAATAATTGAGCAATTTCTCTAGTATGTATATAGGAACACATATATTTTTATAAATACATATATATTTGTCTCTATCGACAATTTTGTCATTTCTATGTCTTATGTTGGTGAGCGAAAATAAATGTCCACTTGCAAGTAAATAAAGAACGATATTCGATCGTTTGTTCGCTCTATAAAATTATTAATGCGACTCGTAGTCGGTCTTCCGAGGATCGAACTAGAGTTAAATCATCTAGTGGTCAAACAAATCTTCTATTAAACTTCCGTCTCTTGTTGACGAACCGATTATTCCTGCGAAACAGGAATATGGTTCGCCATTCAAGTTCTCTATTTTCTCGTTACCTTCGACCTTATGGAGAATTAGTCCTGCCGGCAGCGTCGTCGGCTACTTGCGAGAGTATCTTGGAAGTAGCGGACGAATGCTATTGGTAAGGTACTAATTTTGCTGATGCTTTTGGAGGCGCGCGCGCGTGGCCTCTTTTCACTCGAATGAAAGGTAGGCGTCCGGTCACCTCAGAAATAACGTCTTTAGATGATTGTCAGAGCGCGAATGAGCTTCTTCCTAGACACGAACTAGCAGTACCCAGCGAGAAACAGTAATTTCCCGTTTGTGAAAGAAACGGTGGAGTTCGAGCGCAATGGTGGAACTAAATGCAACATTTCGGGACTGACGAAGGTGACACAGTAGGAAATATGAGTTCGATATTTTCCTGGCTAGCTTTAGCAACTGGCTCGTGAAATATTCAAACACTATCGGATGTTCGATTCCCGGTCGGATAACGTTACAAGTCGGGTAATATTAAATGAGGCTTTTAACATTTTAAATACATTTCATATATATTACCTCCAATCGATTATTGATATATGATGAAAAATATATGAGATATTATTATATATATATCTCATGCATCAATGGATTGTGTGGAATTTTCTGCGATAGTTTTGAATGTGGTATTGATGTATTTTCAGAGAACATCATCCATATAATGAGATAATAACAAAGTTATTATACTTCAAGTAAAATCTAATAAAAATGCTGAACGAAAATGCTATTCGTCATATCAGTAAGCAAGCTATTTTAAATTCGTTGTCATTTTCTTATATATAAATGGCAAAATGCTACCTATTTCTCACGCGCCTTTCATCAATTATTTGAATTAAAGAGAAACGCGCGTAGAATTTTTCAGGCAGTCGATTCGGTATTAAGAGGAGAAAAATCGTCAATAGGATCTTCAAAGTACTCTTCTGATATTCTGTACAAAAAAATTTAGGGAATAATATCGGAATTCTGTCAACTCGAAGATCGCGCGAATCTCATGAAGCTCGCTTCCTCGAAAGCTTTCGTCAAGAGATTCCATAAATCACAAGGACGATGTAGAAACTCGATTTTAAGAAAAATTTACTCTAACGCGTGTATTCTCGAGAATCCCACGAATGAGACGAGGTCTGAGAAACTGGGACTTTCCGCCGAGGTCGAGCGATATTTTCGAGGCGCTCGATGTAGAATATTAATTACGTTTCTCTAAACGTTAAAAATATACGTTAAAGAGAAGTAGCCTTGACCTTCTCACTAAATTGATGTATAAATACAGAAAGTCTGTGGGCGCTAAGAAAACCTAGAATGTCAGAAAGCCAATAGATTTGGAATTGGTTTACAAAATCAGTAAGAGAGAATGTAAATGGTTTATTTGGACTATTCCCCATGCGATATTATATGCGTTTTATTGCTATTATAATCGCACGTAGAGTGCTTGAAGGAATTACAGTGATTTAAATAATCTGATCTAATTGAGAAAGAACACGGTGATTAAATAACAAAGTTACTCCTCTGAATCGTTGTTAGAATTCGATAAGCGAAATCTTACAAAAGAATTTATTTTATTTTCACATCAGGGTAATAGCCGACGCGAGAGAAAACGTGACGGAAATAGTAATTCTAGAATATGGGTAGGGAGATATAAATTTAATTATAAAAGTAAGTAAATTAAACCTATAATTTCGCGGGGATGACTTCTTGTTCTTCTTCCGGATTCTCCGCGTCGCAGCTCATCTCTCGCCCTTGTTCGCATCAATTCCCACCCGTAATTCAGCGAAGTCTCGCACGAACAAGTCAAAATTCGATTTTGTGAGAACGGCGGAATTTCTATAGTGGTCCGAGAACGAATGAGTTTCTTGTCACGGGAACGCGATCGAGCTTACGGCTCTCTCTCTCTCTCTCTCTCTCTCTCTCTCTCTCTCTCTCTTCGCCGCGATATAAAAGATTCACAAGTGGATCCTGTGCTATTCGCATCGCGTCGTACCCTCGAGATGTTATAGGAATTGCGGTTACGCAACGTGCGTGAAAATTCAACAGGTAATATCCTCACTGTGGAAGAATCTTTATTGTAGCAGTTGCATACAAAGATGCGTGGCCCAATTGTAACAAGCATATTTTGTTTTAAATATAGAATCGAGTTATTTAATTTCTCGTACCATAAAATTACAGTCTGTTCGTCATCGCGATAGCTCTCCAGTTGTAATTAAATATATCGATAGATTTCAGATGCAGCAGTAAAATCAACAATGGCTCAGACAACAATAGTGCAGCGATAGTTACAAAAAGACAGAGGTTAAAATTTTACAGTTTGCGCCACAGATCGGCCATACAGTACATGACGCATGAATTTTATTCAACGATGATGCTAATATCGGAAATTGTTCGTGAAACGGAATTTATTCATCAAACAAGACAGATAACGGCAGCACCCGCGAAATTGCATACTCACATGATCAATAACATCGACGCCTTTTGGTAAAATGTGGTTCTTCGAAATGATGATAAAATTTAGAGCGCGAAAAATATAATTCTCTACTCAACCGTCTGCAAAGTTTCGTGAAGAACTAAAACTGTACAATACAATATAAATAAAATCTCACACTGTGTTCTTATTTTAGGTAACTGATATCATTGTCGCTATGTGCAATAATTCGATTTTAAATTTTACGTTGCAGACTAATTTAATTTTTTAATAAAACTTTATAATATCGCTTTTTACGACTTATGAAGGACAATTGAGGACGTTAAAGTTACCGTGTTTGGGCACTGTTTTCTTAACATTTTCTGAAAACTGCAAGTTATATTAGTTGAAGGAAAATTCATTACTTATATACTTGCACCACAATGACAACTAGGTCATTCTTCACCATTGTAATTTGCATCTTACGTAACCTAATGGATTCTGCTTTTTTAGTATAACTAACATTTATAACTATAAAACTCGGTCATCGCAACTTCATTCTGTACACCGTTCGGTGCAGCGTTCGATTATCGCTTTGTCGCTAGCATCAAATCCACCATTTTACGCAAACAAAACTGCGCGAATTTTTCTCTCGACGCGACGCACCGAAAGCTGCAAGCTCGATCAACAGGATTGCTAACGCGCCAAAAGCTCGTTTGCCAACCGCGCCACGGCGAAGATCCCCTTCTCTCGCGATCAAACGCACACGCAAAAGTTCGGCTCGCTGCCACCGCGGAGACTGCAAGCTCGCATCTCAGGGATTGCCGTGCTTGCCGGCCGTTTTCCCCGGCGAGCTTACGGCGGAGCTTTCGAAATCGAGCCGTGAGTTTGCGGCCTCGGTCCGACCAGAGCCGATCGACCGGCCATGGCGCGAACGCCAGTCGCCAGGTCGTTGTCCTGTGACGCCACAGAGAGCTTTGTGGCCCGTACAGAGCTTGCAGCCATCGCCGCTGCTGATGGCGTAGAGTGGGAGGAGAGGAGGACAGATGGGAGCGGTGGGTGTCATGACGTCACACGTGGTAGACGCCACCGGTGGTCCAAATACACGTGGAAGGGGCGAGTTCGTGTGCCGTTCCGTGATGTCATTGACTAAACGATGTCGTGCATGTGTGAGAGAGAAAGAGAGAGAGAGAAAGAGAAGAACGGATACGCGAAAAGGGGTAGGAGAGGGCAGGTGCTTTAGAAACGGGAGAAGGGGTTGGAATACGAGCACGGGGCTATTCTTGGACGTCTCAAAACACTGTCCTCGCGACCGCGTTGCGTAACTACGTGGGAGAGCTTTTCTGAAGGAGGCGTTCGCGAAATGGCCATCGCACAAGAGGAGAGAAAGAGAACGGAGAGAAATCGACGGGTAGATTTCATGTAATTAAAACGCTTAATTAAACCGTAAGAATGTAATATCGAGCTTTCGATGTGCGTGAAAATCGATTCCAATTATATTTAAATGTGTTTAAATCTGTCTTTCTGTTTTTGTATATATAGTTCGAACAAATGGGACAAATTGTAACAAAATCTTCAGTTAATTTGTAGTTAATTTTTTCTTAAGAAAAATTTCGAGATACTGAGTTTCGTATTATAAGTGATACAGGAGAATGATTTTAAAAAACGTGATACATTAAACTGATAGTATTCATTGTATAAGCCAATTCTATAATCGATACTTGTCTATCAGTAAGTTCTCTTGCTAAAGTAAAATCGATTTGTCGGGAGTGTCTCTTCATTCCCGACAAGTTCGCTCCATTAAACGCGAAAGGGTTAGCGTTAATGAACGAGCGTTATCATATCTGTGACAGGATAATTGATACACGCTCACTCTTATCTATTTGCAATTTTCACAGCCCGAGTCCATTAATCGTCCTTTCAATTTAGATTATAATTTTTTCCCCTGAGAGCTTGTATAACGTTATTCACGTAAAAGCAAGTCGGCCGACAACTACCAATTATATTTTCGTCACAGATTTGTTACAATGACAATTTATCTGTTTCGCGTATTATGTCATTATTTTACATTTCGTTTTTTATTATTTTTTGTTGAAAAAAAATAGAGTGACGTCACGATATTATGGCAATGCCTTCACGAATTTATAATTCTTATTTAGAATAATAAAGTTTTATGTCAAGCGTCCAGCGTATGAAACTTGTTAATATTTTAATTTATTATATTTCTTTAAATTACTTTTTTTCTAAAATTACCACCGATTTATTCTTCAAAGCCTTGTATTTCGTCATTGTCAACGCTATATTTCGATTGTTGAAAGTTTCGCGTATAATTAGCAAATTGCAGCTGTATCAAATGCACGTCGCAATCGTAGTTCGAAACTTGGCAGTCCATTGATTAATTTTCCATGCTTGTAACTGTACCAACATAGGTAGAGCCTCGTGCAAGGCCGCGCGTTGGAAAGCTCCCGTTGCGTTAATTCTCACGAAGACACGCGTTTTCTACGTTTCATAAATCGATTCTCTCGGCGAGCCAATGCGAAACGGTCGATGCAACAATTGCAATAGCAATTCAACGACAATCAATCCACTATGTGCAGTTGACTTTATCTAATCGTATAAAAGAGTCTTGAGAAGAAAAAAATAGTGGAAAGACAAGCATTCGTGTTATTTATAACGTAATATAGAAAGCAATGTAAGTAACAAAAAACATTGAATAACGTGAATCGATATGGTTCAATGACATCGAATTATCCGTGGAAAATTGTCTATATGGATGATGTATGCTTCAGTTCACCTTTGTAGTGGCTCTTAAGAGACTATCGAGTATGTGCTTTCCTTCGGCCGTCAACATTACGTGATGCGCGGCGTTCTGAAAAGAGCGTGAGTTTGTTATTTCAACAAAGGGTAGAATCACTGTGGCGCACTATCCATGAATCTGCTATGCTAACATTCGCGGTGTTTTACCACGAAAAGTGGCCGCAGGTTTTCTTAGTGGTAGCTTCTCGCGCTTTTCGCTCCATTGGTTCGCTTTTGCGTAGCAAGGTTTAATTAAGTTCCTTAATTGACGCGTTTCGCAATGGAGCAGAGCGCCCGTCTCGTCTATCTTATGCATGAGAGAAGCGGGGAAAAGTAGATGAGCTTTTTTTTGTTCTGTTACACAGTTACAGCATCAGCACGATTCTGAGGAGCACGAAAGGAGATGAAAACAGAATGAGAATCTATTTGTGCAAGTTGCGCTGCCGTATAGCAGCTATTAACTTGATTAACAGCAGCGATTACGTGCTTCGTTAGCTAATTGTTGACAATTACATATATACGTAATTGTATTATCTATGTATAATTATAATGGTTATCTTTACTAATCGTCGCATATCCGTTTATATTTTTTACGATGAAAAGCTGTCGATATTGTTTGTAAGTTGGGTTTATAGACTAAAGTATAGATTTATTTTTTTTTTATAAAAGAAAGCGTTATTCAAACCCGGGGAGAGTTAAACTAACTATTAAACCTACATGAAGCCACCCAGGTGGGAGGTTCTGCACTATGACTATGATAAATTATACAGTGGTGACTATTGATTTCACCGCGGCTAAGGTCAGACGCTACGGCAAAATCGAGTTCGAGAATAAGTAACCACTGGTCACAGCGAACAAATTCAATCTTCTTGCTCCAAATAGGGACTCTTGTTACACATTGATCTTGCATCTCAAAAAACTTGGTCGCTAATTTACTGCAAGGGACAAATCACTTCGATTTGATGTAACTGAACAATTGATATAAAATTAAGAACTGCAGCATTTTGGGAGACTCGCATAAAGACTTATATCAATCTAGAAATAAAGAAATATATTATTGTTTTATCAAACTTGCGATTTGCGCTTAATTCAATTTTATCTTTATCTCCTGTATAAATCTCTAATATCTATTTTAGAAGAAGGATTCAGGACGGAAGATGGCGGGATGAAAGATGCGTACTAGGTTTGCGACTTTCTTGCTATATAGCGACCGATAAATCTTTAGGTGCGACAACGCGTTATATTGATTTATTTCCGCCAGCAATAACCGTAAAGTTAGCGCGACATTTCGTGCAGATGTTTATCTCGGCTGTTACGACGGAAATGGCAAGATGTTCGCGCGATGTTATTCGGTAGACGGGAAAAATGTTTCCTGCGTTGTTAAAAGTTTTCTTAAAACGACAACAAATTGAGAATATTCATAGTTTCGTTTCACAGAAACGATTTATTTTTTCTGTAAAACTAAGTTTTAGTTTGGAATGACGCTCACTGCTCGTCCGTCTTTTTCTACATACGTGTAGACACGTACAAGGACAATATCATTTTGACCTCGTATCGTACGTATAACACGTATCTAAATTGTAGGCAATTTTATGTTACATAATAGATTATATTGCTTATTTTATGTTTTTCATACAATATATCGTAAAACTTTACGCATATATTGACTGTACTCTGTTTTATTTGCGCTAATACATATAATACTTAAGATTTCATATTACTGTAGCTATGAGATGTCCGTCGTTATTATTTGGCGCATAGCGATGAATTGTTATCGGACAAAAAATCTATTATCGAGCAAGATAATACTCACCGTCCTTCCTGTAGTAAAGGATCTCGAAGTGCTTTTCGACGCCAGCGGCAAGGGCATCTCGCAGGGCCGCAACCGCGTGCAGTGATGTCATTGGTCCATGGAGGAAGTCGCAGACCGCCGGTCGCTGCATCACTTCGGCCCTTGAGAAACCCGTCAGCCGGCAGAAACCGTCCGAGCAATAGATAATGTGGCATAGTCCCTGCTGCGCGTTCGCCACTAAAAAGCTTCGATCTGCAACAGATGTCAGAGATACCGTTAAACAAACGATCTTTCTGCGAAGTACGCTTCATCATTCTCGACGGACAATGATGGACTCGAAGTGGACTCTTTTGATTTGACTTGTAAGTGAAATTAGATATGAAGTATTTCATTCCTAATAATAGTGATGGTCACGTAGCTTCGTTAAATCTACCGAGACTTCAATAGCTCATTAAAATACGTAGTGTATTCTCGGGGTATCTAAATTTAACAGATTCGCCGTAAGTCTATACAAGATGGACGCTTCTCTCGTTAACAATAATCCGGGAGCGCCCTGGCATTTATATTTATCGCTCGCGCTCGGTGCAAATTAACGCAAATGACTATTCTGCCTATATACATATGTATATATATATATATATAGCTGCTACAGTTATATGCAACCAACTATTATGAGAAACGTATTTCGCTACTTCGCATCTTTCTGACAAGTATAACTTCTCTTATTTGGAGTCCGTTCTATTGAACGTGAATAATAAATCTATCGTACGAAAAATTTACGCGTTATTTCTCGCTGCTCGCATCATAACACAATATAAATTCAGCGATAGAATCTAGACACTTGTCGAAGATTCACGATCGACGGAGATCGATCGTCATGGCAACGGACGGTGCGGATGGCGAAATCGCCGGATCCGCTCAAAGAGCGTCCGCGCGATGACCTTCGTCCTAAATCCGGCGACAGTCTTAAAGTGCACACCATAAAATATTCTCGTGCCGCAGCCATTAAGGCCGTCTACCGCGCAACTGTGCTGGGCCGTAAGGCGTCGGCTTTTCGAGACGGCGCGGGTCGCCTGCTCTGCTACGTGTTTCGTCGAAAAAGACGCGAATTGACGTTGACTTGATGTTCAACACCAGCCGAGGGTGGTTAAAGACAGTCGCATCTCTCAACCCTTCCTCGGAGGGCGAAACGCGTCAACTGGCGACGTCGCAGCCGCAACCGACGCCGACGCCGACGCCGAGGCTGACGCCGACGTCGCAGTCATTCTGAGAATTTATATCGAATGCATGTGACTCATTCAAGCAGTTATGCGAAGCTTTGCAAATGACGATCCATGTAGAAACGCTTTCAAGACTCTCGGGCTTCGTTGGTCAATAATGCGAGAAATCGCGTAGATTATACGGATAGAAGTTCGAATAAAGAAAGATTGTGATCTTAAAGTATAAGTCCTTCAGACTCTAAATTTCTTTCTTGCATGTTGAAAAATTATATATATTTTTCTTTATCAATTTCTTTCCTAATGTGAAGCTCGCTAACGAAAAGAAATTCTTATAAGTCCTAATTGAAAGGGATGGGAATAGAAAGATTAATTAAAACGAGACGAGAATGAATGGTAACGTCCTAGATATAGAAAGGCGCTTTCAGGACGGTCGAGCTACGAACGCGAGAAATAATGACTCACAGGTACACACAAGCCCGATGCAAAATTCTTTCAGCGAATTCTATTTTTAACGAGACAAACATATTTTTGTATCACGCGGAAATTTCTTGCGTGTTCCGCGGAATCATCCGCAAGTATCGCAAACGCGTGTCTCTTTCGTGAATTAATTTACAGGCATTGTTTCGCGGATTGATGTAACCGCGTTTACGGATATTTCGGAATATCTCGGCGAGCTTAGGGCGCGATATCGGGATATTAATACACGCGACCACTTTCAAGTGCATCTCAAGTTCTGAGCGTTACGGCGCACCAGAATCCGCGGCAGAAATGTCAGTCGTGCCGAGCGTCGAACTGCTTTGCATGCCACAGGCGTCGCCGCGCCAACCGCGACCGGTGTGCCCTCGTATTCCACCGCGTTACGTACCTGAGCATTCTGGGAAGGACAATCGGGTTTAATGAAGTTGAAATTGAAAATACAACGGAACGCGCGCGTGGTGTGAGCAGCATAAGGTTAATCAACGATGCTTTGTGCTTGGAATAACGGTCACTTTGCGCGTTGCGTGACAGCGTGACTGCAATGACTTCCTTCGCAGTATTGTGGTTTGCGACTACGGATTATGTCTTATTGAATTAGCCAAAAAGTCAAACTCTACACTTTTACTACTTTTTTTTTACTTCAACAATGTCGAATATACATGGGAGATATGCGGCTGTTAACACCAAGTAATTAATTACTGCGAAAGCAGTTAAATTTTTAATACTAATTAAGAAAGCTTCCATTATATCGTCACGACATTAGAACACACACAGTACCATTACAGTAATATTTTCCATTATCCAAAAAGGCATGGTACATCGCAAGGGGAAATAGCATTTAATAAAATATGTTCATAATAATGAAATAACTTTAGAGAGGATCGCACGGTACGTGTAATATAGAATTAAAATTCGTTATATGAATCTCTCGTTTATCTTTTATCTTGCAATGTTCATCACGTGGAAAGGCGAACTTAATAGAATATCTTATCAAGTATTAATAATCAATTAGAAATATGATATACTTTCTAACGACAGACGCGATTTATCGATTGCAAGGCTGCAGTTTTCGCTAGGTCGTTTGCGATTAAAGATATCCAAACGGATTAATTATTACACGCTGTCGTCGCGTTTCTCTTTCACGTCGATTGTCCGGTTCTTCCATAGAAACGATCGCAGTATAGCGTACGATAAGGTTAATTAATATTACAAAGCGCGTTTGAAATGCGACCATTTTGAATGTTGCGTGACTAGGCTCTCTTAGTCGATGCTTGAGAGATACGACACGGTATTACGTTACATCAAAATGCTACTCGACGTGTAGTTTTGATTTCATGCTACTCAAGAAATTCCTTGTGAATCATACATTGTTAACACCTCTTAATAGTTAACGTCTATTTAGACAAATTGATTTTTAATATTGTCACGATATCCTCTACGTATATTGTGTTATATTCAATTTTACGCAAACATGATCACCGACAATGTATAATATATCTCTAATTTTATGTTGAATAATTTTATAACAGTACTATTTCTCATTTTCTCGATCAGTTTAAAACGAGAGTGTCAGGTGCGGCTGAATAGTCCCCGCCGAATAATTTGGATAAAAAGTTTATGACTGTCGAGAGAAACGTTGCTCAGGAACGTGATTTCAAGAGACACGAGCAGCATTTTAATCGTGATTAATACTATTTCCCGCGCTTCATCCGCATTGCAACTAACGGAGAAGCATTGTTCGCGCGCGCGCTGTCATGTAAGCGAGATTGATCACTCGTATTTTTTTACCTACATAACTGCATGCAGAGGTGACCATAAATTGGCATTTTATCAAAAAAGATATCTGAACTTTTAAGTTTTAAGATATTATCTTATTGTACTAGTAGTTTTCATTTTTTATGCCTTTGTGATGAAAACAAATAAAAATAATTCCTTATTATATAACTCCTATCGTGTTATACTTCTTTCTTTTAGTTTTATAATTTACATTCGCGAATTAAGTTAGCGAAAAAAATGTTAAAAAACAAGATAATATGGTAAAGTTTAACAAGGCTTGTTCCAAAAAAATCTGAATGCAGCAATCCGCTTTATTTCGTTGAGTATATCGTGTCTTTCTTATTATCATTCGCGCATATATATTTCGACACGTATAATACCGGGTATACAGACGACAGCCACTTTCAAATATGCGTGGATATAACTAGAAGAGCACTTTGCGAGAATAAATTACGTTCTCGCTATTACAAATGTAATCGGAGCTTCACGTTATCATTAATGCGATACACTAGTGTATCGTTTCTCCGTTTAGTTTTTCCGAGCACGCAACTGCAATTCTATCTCCAACTGAAATGACAATATCTTTCCTTCGATTTTTACCGGGGTTTCTCGCCTATATAAAGGGTTGCGAGGAAAATCCACGGCGTAGTGAAACCCTCGCGATAATCCCGTGAACATTCTTGCGAGAATCGTCTTTGAATGACTCGATTTTAAAGAGAAATTCCAGAGCAAAAACGAGCGATGAAGAAATACAAAAGTAGTAACATAAACGGGGACCACCTAGGCGTAAAACATCTTTTTATGTGGTCCATCGTGGCAAGTTTATCGGCTGTAGATTAGAAATAGAATTCGCCGACTCTTCGCATCGACGACAGGGCTATTGTGGCCCTTTGCCAAGGATGTCACTTAGATGCAAGAGCTGCTTCATAGACGGCACTCTTTCGACATACTGACCGCTCGAGTCCTTGTCTATTTGAATCGCTAACTTAATCAGGAACGACTTATGCATTATATATATCTTTCATCGCATTAAATTTTTAGTAATGGATTCTTTAGTTAACTTAAAGTTGATTGTTCTTTTATGTAATTAGCGATTAAAGAAGATTCTAACAAATTAAGAGCAGTTTAGAGCAACTATAACAAATATAATAAAATAATTTTATTTATTTTTTGCTTAAATTCAAGCTCTAATTCAAGTTCAAATTTAAAAAATTTGAATTAACTAGAAAGATATTGTTAGTTCTACTGATAAAGTAAAACTAAAACTATGAAAATAAGTAATTTCTAAAGCTACAATCGCAAAGTTTAAAAAATCGAACAAAAGGTCGATGGATGCTTTCAATTGTTTGTCATTCATTTTTCTTACACGACATTACTCATCGTTGTCAAATTGTTTTGTTCAACGAGAGACATCGACGAAGAATGCAGTTCGCATACGGTGCCAAGAACGCATTTTGCGTTATATGCTCGTGTGGTACAGAAGAAAATAGAAGTTCTGCGAAAGAACGACAACTTTAAGATCCGCGAGATGTAACTCGGGCATTGGAATATTTTGGGCGTTTACGTCATTAGGCAAGAAATATAAAATTATCATGAAGCCTAACGAAGGGAATAGGTATCAATGCTGCAGTGTATGTTTATGCTTGCGTTTCTGCCCAGTAAAATTGTAACGATTTCGTTGTAAACAACGGTGGTGCGTCAATCACCGTATTTTAACGCCGAAAATTGGCGCCTTTATCGTCAATATTTCACAGGCATGTGCATGAAATCGATTCAAGATTTGTATCGAATGTGTGATTTCGTTTTACGTGGAAACCGGTTTATTTTGATCCCGCGGCGCGGAGAATCGCGAATACCATCGAGACATAACGATAACTCGATATTAAACCGCCGACTTTCGTCGAAGGAAAATAAGCCGGCAGGCCGTTTGGCGTTTCTGATAAAAAACGCAGATGCGTCTCGCGTCTCGCGTGAAACGATAATTTTTATTAGCGATTGCCAAAGTGCAATCCAAGGTCTGGGCTCGTACAAAGTGAGTCGAAGGAAATCATGGTGCGTGAAATAATAAACCTGACCGTGCAATCTTGAATATTACATGCGAATTCGAAATTGCGAGCGAATCGAGAAGAGTGCGATAATTAGAATTCGTCAAAGATGATTCGATGACATCAAAGCTGCTCGTGAAGACGAATCGCAGCGTTTCTGGTAAGCGCAGCAGCGTACGCAAACTGATTTACGAGATAAATCGGAAATCTTTGCACGTATTTCTGAGGTGTACGAATGAAATATGGATGTCGTTTCCAAAATTCCTTTGTAAATAAAAATTTCATATATTCGACATTCCTTTCACATAAGTACGTATAAAGTTTTATCGGCATCAGCGACGAATAATAATTTTTTCAATTTTGATGAAATACTTGATATATAACGATTATATGTCTCAAATGACGATCTTTCAAGATAAATAATAATATGCATTAAAGAATAAACATCGCGATTTTTAACTTTTACAAAGGAAATTGCGTGAAATGTAATTATTGCTACGCTGCTGGACGCTGCAGGCGCATTCGTCCTGCACTAACGCAATCTTCAAAGCTGTTGGAACCTGCTGGCGAAGGGAAACATACCGAAATTAATGATCTCTTCCAAGCCTTTCGTACGATCGAGTAAAATAAACTACCGATCCATCTGGTGGCAGCGAGACGGTGCATAAGAGAAATATAAAAATTATCAGCACAGGTCCAACGATCTAATATTTGTTGCGCCGTCTGCCAGACATATTTTTGGTTGACTCTTTGCGCGTGGCACTTGAGAACACGACAAAAATTTTGGGACAAAATCTCGAGCATATCAAGTGCCAAATTAAACATCAGTTAATTATGCCATAAGACGATGATAATAGTACGGATCGCAAAGAGCATATTTTGCAATGCAAAGCAAATATTTCGGATACTATCTTAGTGAAACATCTTTTTAACACTTAACAAATCTGAAAGTTCTCACTTTCCTTCAAGTTTATTTTTAATGCAGAAATATCCTTCGCTATTATACGCTCCGAATTTTTCTCAAACTCAGAGTAAACGATTTGACGTGCGGACGTGTATTTGAAGACTAGGAAATTGACGTGTTTGACTGAACTTTATTCTTTAATACTCGCGTGCCGTCCGTGAGTCCACGCGAACTTATTTTGCTAGAGTAGAAAAAGTCTCACTTGCGAAAATATCCGGACCATTTCGACGGCGATTTATCTGTTGTTCAAAGTCTGTCGTCGAGAAGCGACGAACGTATGATTGTCACGTGGACGAAACAATCCCGCACAAGTACTTTAACCAAGATTAAAAATAGGTCCACATGATGACATAATATTTTTGCAATTTACAGCCCGTAAGATGATAACTTTTATTTTTCTCGCTGGAAGATACTTTCCATAAAAATGCGACGTTTGGCGCCGCGACGTCAACTTGCGGTCCGCGTATGTTCGACGATCATTGGCTGTTTGATCATTTAACTATTTTTTGCCAACCTTGATTCCGAAATCGTGAATCGGTGTACTTTTCGATTTAGTACTTGATTATTAATGTCAAGTTAGATCGTTAGATTGAGAACAAATTAAATATGAACAAATTAACAAATAAACAAATTTGTTTAACATAGAGAACTAAATGAAGAATGATGTGGAATTTTTTAGCAAACAATCGCTAGTGGACTCTTGTTGGAATATATCCTATCAGTTTTTAACTCACAAATATAGCCGTCGCAATATAACTCACGGAAGGTTTGTCGTCGCGAACCACCGCTATCTGCAGAAAAAAGAATCTGGCGGATGCTTGAGGACCGTGGAGAATTTTAAATATCCATCCTGGCGGAT
The DNA here is from genome assembly GCF_048541705.1 of Temnothorax americanus. NCBI lineage: Eukaryota > Metazoa > Arthropoda > Insecta > Hymenoptera > Formicidae > Temnothorax > Temnothorax americanus. The sequence continues at coordinate 1,091,850 of NW_027509318.1, read as the reverse complement.
GTCCAAAATTTTGTGAACGAATTTACACCCGCGGGTGTGAACGCGTGCGCATGCATCGTGTACGTATACCTAGGTCGCGTCACGCGAGCGACGGACGTGAACGAGATCGTGTGAATTCATCGACGATTCATCGTGATTTCCGCCAACTCGCGGCGCCGAAGTCATTGTCACTAGTAGAAATCTATCTCTCCGTATGTTTAGTGACGTAGCTGTTGTCTTCTTGCACGTATAGTGATTTTTAAGATACATAATGCAAAAGTGGGTCAGTCGTCGGACTGTCGAGGTCTCGCGATTTCTAATCGACCCTGATCCACTCATTCCGATGAATCAGCCCGCTGTCTTTTGCGACACGTGGTACAATAATCTGTTTGTAGTCGTCGAAGATAAAAAATAGACAAATGCCCATTGTAACAGCAAGTAGTAACGAAAAACAAGTAGTACAGAAAAATGAGCGATTACATATATGCATTACGTAAGAAATGCTCTAAATATAAATTGCCGAAAATATTAACGCTATATACAGTATACGTTACATAATTTTAGGCACACTAATTTCATATACTTTTTTATCACTTAGATGTCACGACGTCAGCAATCATTTATGTGTTACACAACAAATTGCGAGAGGTTTGTCACAATTTTCATATTACGCGAAGAAGTGGATAAATGTCCTCGAAGTTTCCGATCATGTCAAATAAATATCAAAACTAATAGAAATTTTCGAGTCGTACGTTGTGCAGCGTAATCATCTGATGTGTAAAAGTGTCGTGAGAGGCGAAATGTTGAAGAGTTTAAAGGGATTTAAAACGATGAAGCGTAAATGAATGGCTGATTGATCTGCTGTCGTAACGATAATTTTTCAAGCATTCACACTCGTGTAAATATCAGAGGACTTTCAAGTGTCTAAATAAAGAATCTCACTTAAAGTCAATTATTCTATCCTTTGAACAACCAACTGTAAAATCTAATTTTCGTTTACGTTTATAATATATTATTATCTATAAGGAAAGATAAGTTATCATCAATTCAAATTCGTTAAAGCCGAGTAAACCACTTAACAAATAATATAATTCTTGATAAACTTTCGCTAATATATTATACATATCTATATGTCTTAATGTATTCGCACAACGCACAGTATTGAAATAAATCACGTACCGCTCGAATTGACCATGAACACGTGAACGCAATTCTCGTGAGTGACAGCGTGTCTATTGCCTCTGTCGACGAATCAGAATGACAGATTGCCATTTATTGTTCCGCGAGATTAAGTGACTTCGTGATAAAGAATAGCGGTGAAGCTCACTATCGGCAAAACGGAAAGAGAACTCTAAGCGCCGCAGTCACAATTGTCGACTTTTAATAGCTTCGTACACGAAAAGAGAAACTCGTGCCAGGTTCCCGGTATCACACGCGTTATCGGTTTCGTTTTCTATTCCCTTCCGTTTGTCCTGCATGCGTTCCGGGATATTTGCCGGAACGAACCTAGCGTGTCCTTGACACGCATAGCATTCGAACGCGATCGGTATCCACCGAGCGATAGACACGACATTCTATGATACCGTAATTTAATTGCCATTTGCAAGTAATATTTTATCGATTTTATAATTTAGATGGTTCCTGAGAAAATCGCAATTTAATATCATTTGATATCGCGAACGTGAAGTACGACATCGATAAACATTATATCTTGTATTTTGTTAATAATAAATGTTAACGATATTATATATTTTAAAAACGCTTAATAATCATCTATCTTGTTTTTCTCGATTTTAACCGTTCCTTGTATATGAAAGATAGCGCGTAGTTAGCAGTAATAAAACGGGTTAGACTTTCATATCAATGTCGAGACATTTACATCAGTGAAGTGTGATGCCTTTTTCAACATATAAAGGTTACAGAAATACAGTTCCATCTTCAACTTTCACAAATTACAGGAGTTCGTAGAAAATCCTATTATTGTAAGAAAAAGGTGTCAAATATATACATTTCGGTACGGAATGTAAGATGAAAGGCAGCACAGATCCAAGTTGGGCCGTTTTGAAGATCAACCGATTAGATTGATGCGAGAGAAAAAGAATCTGTCAACAACTGGCAAAAGTTCACGTTGATTTTCCTAATATGTATCCTTCATATTGTTCAATTTTTTGCGATGTAGCATTACGATATGACCCATCGCGGCGGGAGATGGATCGGTTTGGCGACGTCGTATTCGATTACCGTTCAAGAGGACAGGTGAAGAATATCGAGTACACGTGGAGCGATCTGTCGTAAGGGTCGTTAGGTCGTGGCGGTGGTACGCGGCGAGAGAGGTAGAAAAGAAAAAGAAAAGGGTAAACGCGCCGGGGGGACGGACATTCGTTGCTGTAGAGGAGACGTCAGATTAGAAGCCACGGCTTGACTGGCACACATACATATTTTTTATTACATAAATTGGCGCACGAAGGTCTTCCCCCTGGAGAGAAGTTATCGCGTTAATGCCTATTACCACGCATCCTTCCTCGCGCTTACCGCAGGTGAACTTGTCAAGCGTGATTTTGTCGCGCGAACTTTTCCCACGAATGTCGGCGAATCGCATGAAAAAGGCTGAAAAATGAATGAGCTCGAAGACTCATCGGATGTTATCGGCGCGTTGACACAAAGTGCTTTCCGAAGAATATAAGAGATCGAAGAATTGTATGAGACATACTGCCACGATAAACGTCAATTTCTCAAACCATTTCCGTAATATTTTGCACGCGAAAGCATATGGAAACCGATCTTTTCTTAGCAAAAATTTGCCAGTTAACGTTTCGACTGAATTATTGCGATAATTAATCGTATCACGTCTAACTCTCGATTTGCAATAAGATAAAAATATAATTTGTAGTGTAGTGTGAAAAAAGCTTAATATGTTGTATTAGAAAAAGAATGTGAGCATTGAGGATAAAGTTGGTCTTGCCGCGAAGAAATCGGCCGTCGCGATCCTGCAAAAGTTGTTGAACCGACAGAAATCCAATACGTGGAATCGTTATCCAATCACATTACGAGCCTGACTTTTCTATCGTGTGCCAGTAAACTTGACACCTCCGTTAAACATATAATCTTATTGAATTACGGTCATTCATTTAACGATTAAACTAGAGACTAATTTCATTCGCTTTAATTGCCGCGACGTTAATTATTACAAGCGTCGTTTATTAAATTAAGCACTGCACCGAGAATTTTTCTCCAATCTGTGGTGAGAGCAATTTCACGAGTAGATTTGCAATTTTTGGCCGTAACAGAAAAATCTTGTCGCGGAAATAAACGGAAATGCTTGTAGTCTGAGATTATCTAATTACATTACTATATCCTTTTAACTCTATCGTGGTCGGTGTAGTATTTGCAGTATTTAATTTTGGGGAATTTTCCCCATGTTGATAAACACGATTCGTTACAGGTCCATTTGTAATAATTAAAAAAATAAGTAATAAGGAATTTTCTTAAAGATTGCTCGTTTAAAATACATATTATCTAAATTTACGTATTTATATAATTTGATATATTTATTTCTCTATTTTTCTCAGAGACTGAATTATGTAGACAAAAAATAAGAAATACAGAGGTAGAAGTAAAAGCAGTACACAGCCTTCGGTGTAAACTATAATCCTCTATTCAAAGAATTCTGCAGTGTTTCTGAAGGATTTAATTCCAGTTGGTCCCCGAGGAAAAAGAGAGAAAGAGAGAGCGAGAGCTAGAGTAAGAGGATATAATCTGCAGAATCGTATTTAAACTGCTGCTTGTACATCTTGCAGTAGTATAATCAAGACATATTGGTTAAAAAATGTAATATTATATATAAAACAAAACGTGTAATATTTATAGAGTATTAAAACGCGTAAAAACAATTTTTTTTAAGTTGCTTTTTTGGCGTATATTTGCAATATTCCATGTTAACTGGGAACGCAAATTTCTTTGCAAATTCAAAAGAATTCGATATCAACGCGCGAATGCATACATTAGCATCTCGTTGTGGCAATGAATTTCATTGTGTCATGTATCGCGTTTTCGTCAGTCATACGATAATGTCGTACCATAAATATGAAATAATTTTCTTACCACCTAATTCAATCAGTTAACCTTGAACTACAATGTAGTATTCTATATAAGTAGATATTATATGAGTAAATATAATTATTCACATAAATTATAAAATACTGATATCGTATACCGCTAACATACTTAAAAAATTTTGTTTATAATTTTTATATAAATAAAAATAGCCACTCGTATTTCTTTCTTTTTGCTATCGGTATATAAACATGAAATATACCTTTCACTTCATGATACAAAGTATGCTCCTTTATAGCGTAGTAAGATGCACAAAATTTTTATCTAAACAAGCAATCCCGTCAAGGGGAATTCTTGTCAGTAAATCGCGACAATGCAAAAGAAATCGTCAGTGTGCCTTCTCCTCTCTATCTGTCTTCCTTTTCGCAATCAATTCGAGCCTTCTCCGCGCCCCGTTTCTCCTCTCGCAAGGACTCGAAGCATTTCTGGAGTGATATTGCCAGTGACGTGCATTGTCTCATATTGTGACATAGAGAGCTACCCCTTTCCTCCATTTAACCGATCCCTTCCATACCCACTCTGCACCACAGTCGGAATGGATGTTTTACATATAATATTGAAAATGAACCTCGGGCTCTCTCAATGCCTGCACGTTCCGCATATCGCAGCCTCAATATTCCCTAGTACATCGATTACGTTTTCCATGTCTCTCAGAGGAGATGAGTGAGCATATATTTTTAGTCTTGACCTTCGAAGTAAACCGATCGCGGATAACGAAACGGAGCAAACCGAGCGTGTACACGTAAATGATCGCGTCACTTGTTGACCTATACAAGAATATACCGAATTTTTTCAAATTTATATAAAATATATATTCATATTAATTCCTAGTTTAGATATTGCAGTACGATCTTGAATACTAACGCAGCACGACAATAAAACGTCGATGTATTATGAATGATAATCAAATAAAACATTTTCTGTTCACTCTAGTTACCTAGTAGTTCATTAATAACTTCAGCTGCTTTGTCAGGTTAACCATCACCACGTGGCGCAGTCAGTAAAACTGCTGAATTAATCGGCATGCAAACAGAAATGTCATTATCATAATTTATCTAATTAACATGATACTATACGCAATGACATCGACATTGTCGCATAAAACAATTCGCGGATTACCTTGCGCCGCAGTAGAATTATAGTTTTATTCACCCGCAAACTAGTTGGTCACGTGAAACGCAATTGTCGCAAATACGATTATTTACGCAGCCATTTTAGCCTCAAAAACACGACGATTAATTCTTCCGTCGATTATTCTCGCCCTCGTTATTTCTATTCCTCTCGACTAACTCACCGTGCGTATCAAACTTCCTGATGATGGTTTCGATGATAGTAGTTCTGGGCGCCACGTGACCCCGTCTAACAGGCATCTCAGGAACAGGATTCCCAGGTACCTGGGCAGCCGAGACTTCCGCGTTCGACCGTGCGATGGGCGCACCGGGCCCGATCTCTTTTAATTAATAAATCGCGCAGTAAACACTAAAGCACTAGGAAAACACTCGCGTATAATGCACGAGCACGGTAGAAAAAAGCACAGCACGAGTTGAGCATAGTGATCAGCCGTATAAGATAGAGTAACGTAACGCGACTTAACTCGCGAGGAAAAGGAAAGATTCGTTGCTGCGGTCGGATCAACGCGCGGATCAGCGGTACATCCGTTTACTTCCTTCCTCCGTCTGCTTCTTGGTAGATACGAAAGGGCGACGCAGGGCTAAGCGAAGAGGAGAGAGAGAGAGAGAGAGTCGTCGTCCAGGTGCTTCTATTCGCGCGCTACAGGAATACCGAGGGATGCAGTCGTTTTTTTGGTCTCGCTCGTTCTCTCGCGGTATCGATATCCCGTATATGGATTGTCAGAGAGCGCGGTTGCGTTTCTGCGCGTTCGCACGCGAATGACTTCGATGTGTCTCCTACTCGCCGATGTTCGTTTGGACCCGGAGTTCTCGTCTATCTAGATATACGTCCAAGATCGTCGGCGCGGGGCGTCGCGACGATTCCTCCTGCCGTCGAGCCAAAGACGCGGGAAAGGTCGGTCCCACCTTGTCGAACGGCCGGCATACGTATGCCAGCACGTGCACGCGTTGTCACTTCCGATGTGCGTGCGTCTGTCTCAGGTGGCGCGAGGAAACACCTATTTATAGCGAGGATATACGGATCGACCGGCGTTGGACTACGGCTTCCAGGACGCGGCTGGCGATCGGGCAGCTCCCGCGGATTTTCCGCGGTGTCGTCGTTGATTTAAAAGAATCTACGACAATGCCTCGGTCGCTCGCCGGCAGCGTCCGTCCTCGAAGCGACTTGTCCTCTCTCTCGTCGGCAACGTCTCATATCGCTCCGATTGCCGTTCGACGCGCGCGCCGCCGATTTATTTCGCGCGTTTAATTTGCGATCGAGCGCCCTAATACGGTCGGGTAACAACACCAACGCGGTGGCGTCGCGATGCGGGTCAACAGCCTCGAGGCTTCGATCCTCAGGGAGTTGACGTTTCTGACCACAGGCACTCCTACGTAATATTCGCCAACTTCGTTCGACCTCGTGGGATCGAGGTCAGGCTTCACGGCAGCCGAGGTCGCGGAATGCGGTAATCTCGGAGAGGCGCATGGCTCGGACATCTCTCCACCGATGTCGTCGTTCAATCGCTCGTGCTCGCGAACGAGAAACCTTCGTCGTGCGGGACGGCTCGATTTCGCTCGACGAGTCGACAGCCGTGCGAAGGGGAAAAGGCCCAGGATGAGAGGCGTCCAACGGTTACGACGGTAAAGGCACGTGGTGTGTTTGCAGTCGAGTTTACGTGGAATGCCGCGATCGGATCGATTCCTCGTCCGCTCGCGTCCCGACGCGAGTCGCGGCGCTCGCCAGCGCTAATCGAACGTCCGGCACTCACTCCCTCTCCTCTTGTGTCTCACTCTTTCTTTTCCTTTCTTCCTCACACACGCACTCTCTCTCTCTCTCTCTCTCTCTCTCTCTCTCTCTCTCTCTCTCTCTCTCTCTCTCTCTCTCTCTCTTCCTCTCCGACGTGGCTGGTCAGCTGTGCATCTCCGGTCAACCACGGGGACAGCTATTTTTGTACTTCTTCCTCATCCTCCGCGATCATGCCCGACTACCGCCGTTGTCGCGATTTCTCTCGGGACACCCCTCGGTTCATGCAGCCAGATCGAGCCTTGTAAAATATCCTCTGACCGCGCTTCCCGACGAGTCACCGACGAACGAGCATGACGATCAGATCGTTACCGCGAAGAACGCTCTCGAGAGATCGGTCAAGGTTTTCAGGCAACGCATAATCCGCGGAACGAAGTTGCGTTTCTCTCCGTGCACTCTACCCCCTTCGTCCGTTCCCGATTTTATCGTCACGCTATCTTATTGATACTTCCGATTTACATTTCACTATCAGTCTCGCGCTTCGCGTGGTTTCGCATAGCTGGTACAATCACCGCGCAATGAGATAAACGCACGCGAACGACGCGCTCACCACGCCTTTCGCGGCTCGGTAGACCGAATCGCGGAGATACGATGCCCTCTCGCTGACCTCTCGGGGTCCTCGATCAGTCGGTGGTGACACTCGGTTCGCCCCCCGCACTGTCTCCGGCCGACGCACTCCAGAGGAAGGTCGCCGAACACTGTTGCTCCGTTGCTCCGTTGCTCCGCCGCGTGCTCGTAGCCTCCCTCACCCCTGGGTCGCTGTGTCGTAACGCATACGCACGAGGTGTTTTCTCGACACGTTCCTTCGTGGGCTCCTTTCGAGTTTTCCCGATAACGGCGTAGCGCAATATCGCGGACACGATACCCTCGTCGGTTCGATCCGAGTCTCGCGTGGTTTTTGGCGAGTCGCCGTCGTGTGTTCGGTCGGAGAACTGAAAACGCGAGAGGAGGACGCGAGGCGCGAGACGGGTCGACGTCTCACTCTTTTTCTCTTTCTCTCTCGGTGACGGTGGCGGCGGTGGCGACGGCGACGACGACGCCGGCGACGTTGATACGTAACAGGGGGGAGGGGGAGTCCGATCGTGCACGGCGCCTGCGTATCCCCACTTGAAATCATCCACCGCGATCACCCCGATCGTCCCGCTGTGCTCCCGTTCGACGGCTTTTTCTCTCTCGCACCTTCCCCCCGCTGCATATATCGCGCGCGCGACGTCCGCTGATAATATTGACAAGGCTCCGCGAAACCCGCGCGCCGGCCACCCTCCTCGTCGGCGCCCCTCTGTCTTTCGCACCGGTGCGGTGGTGACGAGCTTCGGGGTCGCCGCGTATGTAATCTACGAGGACGTAACAACGTCACGCATTGTACCCAGGCTCTATTTCTCGGTTTATTCCATTGTAACGCGACGACCGTCCGCGTCCGCTCGACCCCGTGCAGGTCCCCGCGACTCCCGCGAGTTATAGTTTGAGAAATGTCGCCATCTCAGGAAAAAGCAGCTTGAGATTGCTGGGAATCTTATGATACTCGCTTATATGTAAGTACACGCGAAAAAGATATTGAGATTTGAGATTACTGAGCATATGATGTCTCGGTAAAGAAGTTTTGATATAAAAGCTTATATAAATATATATATAATTATACATACATATAAAATATGTTCATATACATGTTTTCTTTTTCTTGTATAATTTCCGTTAGTACATACGTACATACCGGAAAAATAATAAAAATTAAAAAGTAATGGAAAGAATAAATAATCGCGTTGTATTTTTTTATAAAAAGTGAAGTTTGAGGAAATGAGAGAAAATTGTCCATATTAATCATATAGAAATGTAATAATCGTATATGTATACAGTTTGCTTATATATGTATATAGAATATTGTATAATTCAATTTCAATTTTACTTTTTGTAAAAAAAAAAAAAATTATTTATAAAATTATTTTTTTAATTAATCTTATTATTTTTCCGATATACGGATAGAGACTATATAAAAGAGAGAAAACATATATGAACATATTTTATGGAAATTTATACATATATTTTTATATAAAAAATTTGATATAAACGGGCATATAACGATTAATTGTTCCTTCTATTCGCCTTCCACACGATCACTTACCTTGGCATATTATACTCGAGATAAAATAAAATAAATGGCCGCGTTCAGCAGACACAACTGTTGAGTGTCGTCTTATCAACGCGCTACGCTGATTTAATGCGACTTGTGCGAGAATACGATAGAAAAGTTTACATATTCTTATTACACGAACGTAAATAAAGAAATTTTAAATGCTTTACAAAGTTGTAAATAGGACGTTGCAAATGCGATTCGTATATTTAAATACGTAATTCGAAACATTTTTCTTCGACACTAATAATCTACGCTATTGTCAAATCAGAAGCGCATATATCTGCCGGTGTGAGAACATTTTTACAATAAACGAAATTTTGATTAAACGAGGGAATGTCGATGTCGCCGCGCCGGCGATCCCCGGGACGCGCAACTTCGCGGTCATCGCGCGGTCTCTGTCGGAGAACTTGAGAGCCATTTGTGAAATCGTCGGTACGACAAAGAGAAGCGCGCGGATACCTACAGGAATTGGCTATCGCGGCCAAGATACCGAGAATTCACGACTTTATCAGCGTATCGAGACGAGAGATCCCCTTCACTGGAGTAAAATTTTCTCCTTTTTAATGACGTTTCCTCGCCTTTCAACGTACGCCGCATTATCACGTACCGCACGAGCGACGTATTCGCGTCGCGTTGCTCGAAAATGAATAGCATTAATCACATTAAAAACTATCGCGTGACGCGTATAATTTCGATGTACGGAAACATTTTAGAAACGGTAAGATTGCGTCGTACTCGCGTGAAGGAAGGTTTCAATTTCGCACAAAATAAGATACGGCGGTCACGTATCGCCAGTGCCAGTAATCGAGCGGCCTTACCTTTCGAACCGTCGGACCGTCGCACCTGTCGACGCCGGATGTCCACGGGCGCGGGCCTCTCGTCCTCGTCCGTCACGTCGCGCCGGCCGTGTCGGAGCGGAACAGGCTTCTACGGACGCGATCGTCTCTCTCTTGTTTCGACGCCCGCGTAATTCACACGAAACTCGTAGAACGCGACCGCGAAACAAACTGAAACCTAACCTGAAACGCCTGTCTAGCCCTAGCCCAGTCGACAGAGTCCGAAAAAGCCGCTGAAACTGGGCTAGTCGGTCGTCGGCCGGCCGCGCCGGTTGCGTTTGAAAAGTAACGAATCAGCGAATGGCGAAGCCGGCCGGCGTCGGGCGAGTTCGGCGGCGCTCGGGAATCGTCGGTTGCCGGCGCTGCGACTCGCGGCCGTACGGGGTTCACGAGAGTCGAAGCACGGAGCCCCGCCCTGCCTGCCGCCTGCCAGATCCGTGAAGGAGCAGCAGCAGCAGCAGCAGCAGCAGCAGCAGCAGCTCCGCTTGCCTCGTTCCGAGTTTGAGTTTCCGTGTGTCCGGTGTCGTCGAATGAAAACAATCGCCGACGTTCGGCCGTCGTGCGTCTCGAGAGACGTTTCAAGCTGCGCGTCTCCCGCGATCGCGCGCCGCCTCGGCTCGGCCGTCGCGATAACGCGTAGCGGTTAGCGGTCACGGCTGCCTTCGGTCGCCGTCGTCGTTCTCGCCGTCGTGGCCGTCATCGTCGCGTCGTGCACCGCGACGATTAACCTTAAAGAGAGCGACGGGTGCAGTGGCGGTGTTTCCCCTCCGAGGAGGTACGACGAGTAAACTCGAGTCGCCGATACTCGAGGCGAGGAGGTGCGACGAGGAAAGTGCGTAGTCATCGATGTGAGAGCCGAGCAGCCGAGAACGACGAGGAAGAGCGGAGGGAGCGAGTGCGAAAGGGGAGAGCGAGGGACGGCGGACAGGCCGAAGCGTCGCAAGCCGGGAATTCCGACGACCGCGGCTCCGTCAGGGAGCTCCAGGTGCGTAAAGTTTTTGCTGGCTCGGCGTTCCGGGCTCCTCGCGCGGACTTCCGGATGCGCCGCTCTTATTCCCGGCCGGCCCTTTCGCGCGACTCGATAACCGCCGCGAGCCGCGAGCCATCATGGCGGCCGCCTAGGCCTACGCTCTCCGTCAAAATCTCGCCGTTCGTCGATAAACGCCGACTCCGGAGATCGCGACAGCGGAGATCAGCCTCGTAAATTCTCGCGGAATTCTCCGACGAAACTCTCCGAATCCGAACGAAGCCTTTCGCGCCCCGTGCGAGCCTGCGAGAGATCCGTTTTCTTTTTACGCTCCGCGATAGCCGTTCCTGGGTCCGCGACTCTCGCCCTCGCCCGTTTCACGCGGTCGTAGCGCTACGTTTACGACGCTCATCCGCGAGGGGATCGGTCTCGCCGCGCCGCGTCGGCGACCGTGTCCGGAAATAGATTGAGCGTCGCGCGATTACGTGGGTCTGGATGCATTATCGATGGGACCATTGATTGCAGCGGATCTCCACGAGATTGGCGCGGAGAATCGCGTGTATTCTAACCGCGATGAGTCAGAGTCGGCGATAACGAGACTCTTCCTGCGTGCCCGGTGACTTTCCTCGTCGTAGCTCGTATACGGATATTTGTGAGGGCCGTCGCGAAACGTCAGTGAAAATATGTCGCTTCGTTAATTCGTGTTTTCGCGCGAAATCGTTGGAATTTTTCCCACCCAGATGTGACAGCTCCTTTGATCGGTATCGACGCTATCGTTATGAGCTAATTTATTATTTTTATTTATTAATAATTATTTATCGATTTTTTTACTTATGTTATAGTACTTATTCGCATAATTCTTGCAAGTTTTTTAAAACGAATCGCAGCATTATTCTAAATTTTTTACATCGAGTAACGTAATATATTCGCAAAGAAGGTGGATTGCCTTGACGAGCCGCGAAATTACGCGGCGGTTAATTTTCGACGTTCTCGTCTTGAGGAATGTTTGCGCGTCGCACCGTCTCGGGCACGCACCGGTTTTGCTTCGGCGGAGCGACGCCGTATGACGTTTGTTTGACGACGACTCGGGTTATCTCGCGGCGCGCAATGCGCGTAACGCGAGTCGCTTTGCATAATATATGATGTTCCCTCCCGCGAAAACAAAGTTCGTCTCTTCGCGGAGTATAACTAGCGAGAGTTGGATTTTCGCGGTGTAAGAAACGCGTAGGAAACCGAAGAGGGAAAACGTGCCCGCCGTCGACGAAACTTTGCGGCGAGATTGGCAATTGTGACGCTGTTCAATTTAATCGGGTAGGACTAAGCTCGGTGTAATAATTGAGGAGACGAGATCGCTAATTAAAAAATTATGGCGTTTTCTTGTTTGAGAATGGATCGAACGATGTGGCGATCGCGCACGTTGCTCATATGTTAAAAATAGAACCGCTAAATTTAATGGAAATGTCACGAACAAGTTTATATAGAAATCATAATTATAGGAGTGATAAAAAGTGGTTGAATAACGTGACTGCAATGATCGAGTATTTCTCGCTCCTGCTAAGATTAACTCTTAACCGGTAACTGGTAGTTTCCGCTGAACCTTTCGCGAGATATTCGTTCTGAGAACGGAAAGCGTGACGCAACGCGAGATCTCTGAATTTTCTTACATAACGAGTGGCGATTATGTTCGACTTTTGTTAGCGTTAAACGATATACCTTGCTGAATTCGCATTTTTCGCATTTATCACAAGGTAATATATATATTTTTACTACGGGCCTTGTGGCGCGAGCAACTTTATCTTCAGCTTAGTAGTTTAATATATTTCAATTCTGCATTCTCTTCCATTATTCTCTCTCGATACTTCGATAAACCTTCTTTAAATACCGCAAAAAATTCTGACGTCCACCGGATTACCTGATGGAACCATTCCATCGCGCGATAATTAGCTTTATCATTGGAGACAGATCTCTTTCTCTCCTTTCTTTCTTTTTACCGTATTTATCACCAGAGTTTTTATCGCGGATTCTCAACCGTCTCACTTACGATCGTCCGACAGGGAAAATGACGCCCAACAGCGAAGAAAGGCGTAGCGCGATCCTTCTTATACGAGAGTGATCTTTGGCATTTCTCGGACAATAAACCTTAAACGACGGGTCGTGGGTTAATGATCGCGATAAGTCGAGAATAAGGAAAGATAGACGATCGATAGTAGGCGGGCGAGCCGTTGTTGCCCGTCGTAGCGGGTGCGTCAACGTTGAGATCGTTGGGACTCGAGTTTGGCGCGACAGACGAGGAGAAATGTTCGGCGACGTTCCGATCTTGGTATGGGGCAACGGGAGAAAAAAGTTTCTCGCGACGCGTCACATTCCGCGTCTTGTAATTGGCCGGCCAATTGCCGGCCGCAGCTGTCTTAATCGGTTTTAATTGCTTCGGAATATAAAGCCGTTGTCGCGCGCGCGCGCGCGCTAAAGACAAGTGGTGTCTTGAGTTCAGTTGACAGCGTTCCACTTGAGACGCGTCGGCGATGATATCGGCGTTATCGGCACTCCCGATGGAGGAATCAATTGCGTGTCGCGATAAATCGTTCATGTTTCCGCAATTCCCACGAGATTTCATCGGAACGCAATGCGCGTTCGATGAGAAACAAGTTTCGCGAATTTTTCCGTATATATTAGCGCATAGTAAAACTAGTAACGCATCTCGTATCGTTCAGTTACATTCCTTTAGTTCTATTTATAGGACTATGTATAGGAAACCCTGAATTATTCCGTAAAGTCTGTCTTGACGTAAATCGATTCTTGGTTCTGGAGTCTTTGGTCTCTCGAGATGTATCTTCCGGGAAGTTTCGCAAAATTTATTCCAGCGAATTAGATTAATTCCGGTAGCATTGGATTTCTATTTAACGAAGGCGTCTCTGCCGCTATCCCTTTCACTTTGTATTGCAAATCGAACATTGTTCTCGGTTGCGCGATGTTTGCGTAGGACCCATCCAGGGCCGCTGTTACTCTATTCGCGTGTGGTTCCGGTCCGTGTATAATTTCATCATTGCGGGGCGGATAACGTCACGTGTGCGCCGAACGGCGGTGGCGACGATAAGCTTTGTGCGGATGCTTCTCTCCGATAGAAAACACCCGACGGGTCCCTTAATAGCGATCGCGGCTTACGGGACGGTTAGTAGGTCGAATGCGAAAGGGTCGACGTGTTCGAGCTGGATGATGTGTCTCGTAGTTAAACCCTTCTTTACACGGTAAAAAATCGTGCGTCCAAATGTTAAAATTTTATTGCGTTACCAAGATTTGACTATTATTTCAATGTAAAATTAACATACAACCAGCTATGTTATTATTTTCGTAATATTTTCATGTGTTATATTAATGTCAGCGTGATAACTTAACGCTTTATGTATGTCATTTGGAAATTGAATATTATTTTGAGTTCTTTTAACATAATTATTTCAAAAAATCAACGTGCCTTAAAGTTATTTTAAAGCCATAAACAAAAGTTAAAGTAAATCTTCAAATAATCGTAAACTTTGACATACAAAATAATCAAATTTACTATACGATCAAATGTTCGAAACAACATTTCTCTTAAGTTGAAATAACTATCGTTTATTCAAATATGTTATATCGACATTTTTTACAAGTTATTTTTACATTATACTTAAAGTTAAAAGAACAAATATATAAATGTAAAATATAGTGTCAATAAATCAAAATTTCTAATTTGTCATAAAGTAACGCACGACGAATGAGTTATTTTAACTCGAAATTTAGAGTGGACTTTCTGGGACATTTGAAAAATGTTGCGCGTAACATTTTATTTTTTACTGTGTAGTCACTCCGTCGCCGGCCCTCCTCTCCTATGGGCTCACGTCCTGTTTTATCGTGCCCTTTTCTGTTCCCTCCCTGACAGCCGTCGAGATGTCGGCCCTTTTTGTAGAGAGACAGTTACTTGGACGTGAGAAAAATAAGCAGTGGTGAAAAAGGACAGAAACAGTTTGTTAGTTTAATAATTGTCTTAATAATAATTTCCCTCGTGCACTGAGGTTCAATTTAAATTGTGTAAATTGCTTTTGTTTTTCCGCGGAATTTTACATTGCGAACAAAATATTGTCGCTTATCTCGAAGTTTTATACAGTGGTTGTTACATTACGCGAATTATCTTAAGCAAAACTGGGACACTGCTGACACTTGGAAAAAATCTCACAGATGCGTTTTATGCGGTTAAACGATTCTTCTTGGCACGCCTAATGACGTCATGCGACTGCATTAAACTAGGACAGAGTTTAACGCTGCGAGTTCTACTGCAGCTGCGGCGTATTTGGTCGCGATAAAGTCGTCAGGATGCGATTATCGTTGGATTTAGTCCCTCGCAGATTTCGGTAAACTCGATTCACGGAGCTTTCCTTGGTGGGGAATCTGGCTCGTCGCGAAAGTCGTCGGGCTCGGACTTTCTTCTCGTGACACTATTTTCATTCATAAAAGTAGCACCGGCGATTTCATTTTCTAGCACAGAACCACGTTCGCGGTATAAATGCCGTTCATTGATGTCGATGCTGCACGATCAATATTGTACACCAGGCCGCGTATTGAATGTAATTTACACGGTCCAGTTGCCTCGCATGCGACCAATCGAGAGTCACATGCGCATTTAGACGTGCATTTATCTTCGACCGGACGGTGTTTTTTCTTTTTTAATTAAAATCAAATACGTTTTATCGTCAGCCTTTTTTTCGAGCAGCTCCCACGCGATGACACTTAAAAAAAAAAGAAAAAAAAAAGGAACGTCCCGTTGTGGATATTGCATTAGGTCCTAATATAGAAACGAGGACGCGTTCGTCTCCCTCGGCATCTAGAAATTAGCGGGCAATCTGCAACGCCACGCGGCCTGCTACTCCAGGTTACTTTCTGACGTCATCGCCTACCTCTTGACGTCATTCACCTGTATCTGCCTCTCACCTCGTCGCGTCGCGTCGCGTCGCGTCTCGGGAGATGTGCCGCATCTCCCCCACCTAGGATTCGATGACCTAAACGTGTATCGCACTTGCTACTTCTGTCTCGCTACTTCGATGAAATAACGAGACGAATGTTACTAAAAAAAAATATGTACGCTCAAAAAAGCAAACGAGTGCGAGTCGCAGCTCGGGCGAGCTTTGATCGATCGATCGATGCACTTGCGTCACGGCGTATTTTAAGACGTCGATGATTCCGTGCCAAAGTGTGAGACGTTAGCTCTCTATGGACTATAGCGTGAGTTCAAACTAACGAACTGTTACTTGGAAGATTTAATTTCGGAGAAAGGTGAGCGGCAGTCCCTCCATTATTAATTTACTTCCGTCAAGACAAATATACGTACTTTGACCAGACCGAATCGGGATGTGAAGTCCGGGGGCGAAACTCAATCGAGCGACCATGAAAGTCGGGTCGTATCGGGTCAGGTAGAAAATTACGGCACAAAGGTTCGACAATGTCGGCTTACCGAACATGAGGATGATAAATCATAAAGCGATTAGCCAAGTAACCAGAAACATAGGACGGCAGGTGTAACGTCGGTGAACCTGCCGGTCTGTCGACCAACTGTCGCTCCGCGGCACTCCGCGCGCGTTACTGCCCAACTCCCCTTTTACACCGGTGCTCCAAAGAGCGGTCGTTTGCCAAAGGCATCGGCTACGAGTATTCGCCGTGGGGTTGAGTACTTGGCAGCCCCGCGGTTGTGTACGGTCGGGCCGAGACGCAACGGAGGAGAGGCCGGAGAAGCGAAAGAGCGAGATCGTTGCATTGGACGTTGACCCGCGTGGCTCAACTGTTGCTCCCATTCGCGCATCCGGGAGTCCGCCGAAGGGAGACGACCTAGGGAAGATTTGATAATGGACCGAGTTCTTCCGCCGGGCTCTCGAGTGTTCGTCGCGCGAACTTAGCCCGGAGAACGGCTATACTAATGAAATTCGTGGCGCATTGCGAGCAGTCATTTCTCGCGCTCGACGCTGCCTTTTTATCGGAGATGTCAAGAGCGAATTCCGATTCTCTCAAGCGGACAAAACCTTGGTTCGGGTGCGTAGATTTAGTAAAAAGGACAGTAAAAAGTTGTTAATAAGTGTTCAGTCTCGAGATCGAGCCAAACGATAATGAAACGTGAAGTATGTCGAGTGTATTGAACTTGAAATGTTGCTGGGCCTTAAAAACTTTTTAGAATTCTATTTGAATAAAATTTTAGAAATTATTTTTTAAATCGCCGAGAAATTCGTACGTTAAGTTATTACAAAGGCATTTTGTAAAGAAAGAAAGCGGTATATTTTATATCCTTTTTGTTGCGAAAATAATCTTTTCGTCGTTTAAAGACCGAGTTCGATTCGGCATTGACTGTTGCCGGCTGATGCTTGGCACGTTGCCATCTGTCAGCTACGATACAACGAGCTATTTTGAATGGTAGTATCGATTTGAACCAGCTTCACTTTTCGATACGGTGATTGACCAACGTCGATTCAAGACTAATCTGCGTTTCTGATCTGAACTCCGATTGTTATCGCATCCCTGATTGTAATCGACAACACGCGTCATATCAATCATCGCTGCATCTCTTTAGAACGATGGGCTATGTTTTATCTTCAATCTTGTTTCATTTGTTGTCATTGTCATTAACTTGGACGGCGTAATGAAATAGATTAATATAAGTATTCCCCGGTCAACGATAACCGTGCGTCGTCTTCTTTTGCATTGCGATGATTGGCCGGCGACTGTTTTCGATTATTGGATTGTTGATTGTTGTTGCTGACGACAGCAACGGCAGCAGCTCGTGCAGCAACCTGTCATCGTCGGCAGCGACAACGGCGTCCTCTTGACGCCACAGGTCGGACGGTCGGTACGGCGCCAGCGTCGTCTCTCCCACTTCCCGGCGACTCGTCCTCCCGGCCGGCCTTCTCTTGAAACCACGTCCTTCCTTGGGTGTGGTTCGAGATCGTCGAGACGTCGTCCTTTCCGTCGACGAGTCGCCGGACTTGCTTTTCACGCGGCTAACCGGGTTTCTCTCGTCCTAACGTCGGCGGGGTACGCGGTGCGCGAGGTCCGCGATTGCAAGGACGATCGCGCAGCGAGAGCGGGCGAGTCGAACGAGTGCAAAGGGTGTGCGGATAGAAGAGAGAAAGATTGACGGCAGCGGCGAGTGGGGCGAGCTGCAACGGCGACGTTCATCGATTCGCGTTGCGCTTTCACGGTTGCGTGCGAAACGCGACGGAAAAAGCGGGTGCTCCTCTCGCTGACGTACGTGCGTGCGTATACGTGTTCCTCCGCAGTGCCCCGCAAAACCCCGCGATTCGCGATTCCGAGTGGTACCTGGTACCGGAAATAAAACCGCGGCGCCAGCCCCTTCAAGGTTCTCCATCGTCGGAGAAGAGTTTTGTTTGCGCGATTTGCGTGTCGACGGGCGCAACCTGGCGGTAACGAGCGACGAGGCTTCTAACGGGGTTGTACGTCGTCTGCTTCGACCTGGTGGTGGTGGTGGTGGTGGTAGCGACGGTGGCGGTAGTGGTGACTCTTTCACGAGAGGTTATGTCGCTGCGGCCTCGATGACGCTCCTCTGACAGCAGTGGCGGTGACGGTGGGACGGACCGAGTGAGTTCCATCGATGCGTATAAACCTCCCTTTCCATCTCGACGCCCTCGTGAGCGAGGACGTCGTCGTCTCCTTTTTTTCTCTCCTCTTTTTTCCTCCCTACCCTCGCCGATCGAAGCCGTCGCGGAATTCTTGCTGCTCGCTATTAGTTAGCCGGGACAATGGCGCGCGTCGTCGGAGAAAAGCGGAAGAACGATACTACGTGACGTCGTTCTTCCCCGTTGTCAATAGCACCCTTTCTCGTTATCGATAACGCGCAAAAGCCCCGAAGTTTCCGTCGACCTTTGTATTTTGGTCCCGCGACTTTGTCGCGTGAGGCGACCGTCGATTATTCATCGATGACGTTCTTATGCAGGTTGCAAATACCGTTCTAAACAATCTAAACGATAGAACTGCACTTTATCTAACGTGCACGTTTCTAATTTCTTCGTTTTCGAATAAATATCTTCCAAGCAAAAATGAATAAAACGTAAATTAACTTCCCGAATGATCATTTTATCTGTGAAGCTGCATGAAAATGCCGGTCTCACTACTCAGTTTTATCAGTTGACTTTATCTTTCT
The DNA here is from genome assembly GCF_048541705.1 of Temnothorax americanus. Taxonomy (NCBI): domain Eukaryota; kingdom Metazoa; phylum Arthropoda; class Insecta; order Hymenoptera; family Formicidae; genus Temnothorax; species Temnothorax americanus. The sequence goes on along the minus strand of NW_027509318.1, from coordinate 1,072,738 downwards.
TTCGCTTTATACATCGATTTATTGAAAACCAGTACACGACTTTTGTGCTATTGTTATTCTTTTCTTTTATTGATGAGCGCTAATCTTATCAAGTTTTTATGTGACAGTCTATTTTACTGAATTCAATAAAAAAATTTAAATTTTTCTGACTCTTGATCATCCAATTTGCTTTTTCTGTGAGAACTCGTAATATAAGACATGAGATAACTTGCGATAAGAATTTGTGATATAGCGCGAAAATATATTTCCCACGATTTTGTTCTTCTTTCCTTAGCTGCTTGCCAGATTTTTTCTTAAGCATTAAAATTAGCACGGTCAAGTTAATTCGCGTTGTGTATCCTAGTTTTCAGAAAAGTGCTTGTTTTCCAGTCTCATTTTGCGCGTGCGTCCAAGTTCGCATTCGCTGCCAGCTCCATTCGGAAAATGAGAACACCTCGCGTTAGATCGACAATTCTCGGTTTCCCCGGGTCACAAGATCTCGCGGAGGTGAAGGACGCCCCGCGGATCTTCGTATCCGTGATTGTTCGAACACGATTTGTTACGGTAATTTGTGAATGGCATGATAGGGAGAGAACTCTTACGACCAGGATTACGTAGTATTTGAGAAATGTCCGCTTTTCTCTCGCGGGGGGAAATTTTTCAACATTTGTGGCGTCGCGTCGATAAATTCGGAAGATCTGTTTATCTGCATCTAAAAAAAAGTTGGAGCGAAAGTAATTGATTATTATTCATTCATTCTATCGTGTGTTAACAAAGGGAATATTCCGCATTTTTTAAATGTAATCTTCACATCTCTCTATTTGCAAAAATCGTAATAAGCATTATAATTCTGATTTGAAAATATTTTTTAATAGGGACATTTTTTCCATTATTTTGTTATTCTCAACAAAATTAATAAAATATTTTGAATATTAATGAAATATTAGAATATAATAGACAAAAAAATTCCATGGAATTCTGAATAAAGAGATTCTTTTAAATAATGAAAAATATCGATGCATAAAATAATTCTCCAAATATATCGATGTTATATAAATTTTTTCCATAGTAATGGAAAAGCGCGACATTTATTTTTCCAACGAAACTGGATGGCGAAAATCGTGATGTAACTTATTTGAAATGAAAGTGGCAAACACACACGTGTCAGTACTTTTCAGTCAATTATCGGTTTTCCGAGTTTATCGATATTACGTTGCAGTAACTAGTCGCACCAGCGTCAACCGATCGCTCGTCACCGTGACGGTGATGCACGTCGCGCGGATGACGTTTTTCTCGACGAAAAATACGCACTGACGAGAACTCGAATCTCCGGAGTCGCGAGAACTCGAAGGGGAGAGAAGTCGCGATAAAAATATCAATGTGCGCCATACAACCAAAATATTTTTAGCGAGGCGATAATTATATATATATATATATTTTTTTTTTTTAATATATTCGACATGCGTGTGTATGCATGATAAGAGAAGCGCTCTTCCATTATTTTTCTCCGAATCGTTTTAATTAAAGTCGTCTAAGGCCGGATCCAACCAAGCGAACGAGCGAATGAACAAGCTTGCTTTGATGAGTGCGAAGTGCGATGGAATACATTTCACCTCTTTTTGGTACATGAAAGAGAAAAGCTCGTTATACTCATGTTTGTCGTAATGTTCGTTCGTATTTGTTCGTCCTAGCTTGATTTGGATCTATTTTAACGTGATTTATCATTCATCAGTGTATACACTATCCGTGCACCGATAGTACAATCTATGAATCTTTTTCTTCAATGATAAGATACTCCAATTTATCAGTTATATTATTTTTTCTAATTATAATTATTTTCTATGCGATGTACAAGTTTTAAAATGAAATGTTGCAATCATTAATATGTAGCAGAGCTTCTCTGATTTAATATATTTTTGCTTCTCTCGCGGCAAACATAGTACCTTCTTCAATACGTGAGCGATACGAATCATTACGCGTATCTGGAAATAACTATTTATTTTTACTGGTGTGTTACATTTGAAAGCGGCACGCGTGCCAATTAGTGAGCCATACGAGCCAAACTATGATACAGCAAGCATATTTAAGTTAGAAATTACAATTTATCATTATTGTATATATATAAGTATAAAATATATGTATAAATATTTAATAGTTTCAGTAATATTTTCATATTATCTGACTCTTTAGACTTTCTTCAGGCGTAGATTTTTACGACACGCATGCATAAAGGCCCTATATTTTGTGCCGCGTGTAAAATCAACGCGATTATCTATTGCTGTCATGCCTGTCATTAAGAAACCGCTGTAATTCTCGGAAGACGTTTGCGGAAGACGGCTTAGGCATGCCGCCTGTTCGTTTTACTTGAACGATCATCAAATACGTTAAAATTGCGCGTCACATCCGCATGAAACATAACGTTCCGTTCATCATCTGCGGTATCATGATATATGGATTATATAGCACGGCCTCCAATTCAACACCTTTACCTTCTTCACGGGATAAATCTTAACGTCGTGGTGAAGCAACGATGACATTTATAATTATTTTATATGACTTGATAACATTTTCAAAAGGATTTAAGTATTTTTTTGCGAATCAAAGATACGAGCGATATTATGAATAGAAATACTTTTTAGGCTCTGTTTGTTAATCACTAATCAGTTGTGACTGACCGACTTGATATTTTGTGTTTCAGAAGTGGCAACGGTTTCGTCGGGAAGTATCGAAGTTGGCGCGAGGGGCGGAGAAGTCAGCTGTGGTCTGGCTCTGGTGGTAGCGGCGGAAGCGGAAGCCGCTGCAGTAACGAAGGCAGGGGGCGAGGAGGTGGGGCCGGGTGAGGCTGGTGGTAGTCCCGATTTATTTAGGAGGAGACGCAAATTTTATCCTTGTCCCCATTTTTATTTATCTCCTTTTCTTTTACCTCTCACCTTGCCTTACGGGAGTGATAAGTTCGGGGGCGTTCGCCACCGGCCATCAAAAACGCTATCGACGGCGTGACACCGGCCCCGCATTCAGCCTTTCTCCCGCAGAGAGTAGGCATCGTAGACAGGAGTTATCGCCATCCGTCATCATCGTAGAAATTGCGTTCTGAGCTCTTCCCGACAACTTCTCTCGCACGCGCGACGTCCTAGTATATCTCGGACCCGTTAACGGGTGCTCATAAGGCACGCGCGTCATCTGCCAGACATCATGAACGAGCTCGAAAGCCTTCGTCAAGAAGCGGAGACGCTGAAGAATGCCATTCGGGTAAGTACCCGCTTGATCCTTGCTTCGAGGTCATTGTTTCTTTCTCTTTAACTCATTAAAAAGTGTGTACATTTTAAAAATATTTTTAATTTCAAAACATTACGAATAATTTGTTAACTACCTTATTGCTATATATATATTTGCGTTTATTGAAATAAAAATTTATTAAATTATTTGCAATTATATGTCAAATATATAATCCATTAGTAATGCAACACGCTAAACATTTTAACCCTGTAAAGTAAAGACTCTTAAGAGAGAAATCAACATAATTGGATCTTTTCCAACAAATTTGATCGAATCGGCTAATTCCTTTCTTACACCAGATTTTGCAATTTTACGTAACTCTTTTCCGGTTTTCTTTGCTCCGGACGTTAAAGTGGCTATCGTAAATTTTAACGATAGAGAGATATTTTTTTATGGCGAATGACTCCATATAGTTGTGAGAACATGGAGCCGGGGCTAGTGGTGGTAGTAGTGTGGTGGGGTGGTAGGGCGCGGCATAACCGTCGCTTCTCTGATCAATACGCCACCATCCCTCTCTCCCTCGCTCCATGTCTTGTTTCTTCTCTCGATGTATTCGTCTCTCTTTCTTCTCTGCTCCCTTTCCTGCCCTCCCCTGTTATACATGTATAAAATGCACGCGCGCTCGCACGGTATGCGCGGAAATATGCGCTTACCGATGGAAGAAAATAACGCTATCGACCTTGTTTGTTAATTGTTTATGACGCGTACGATTTTTTTTTATCATGGCTTATTAAATAAAATCACCAATATGCGTAACGGATATGTATGCCGTTAATGCATATCTAAAATATTTTTTTAATGTATAACGATTTTTTGATATCAATTGATTGATAATAAATGATACTTTTGATATTTTTTTATCAGTATCATACAATTAATTTATCTGAAATTATTTTATCGAAAAATAAATATCAACATCGGTTAAATATACGGTAAGTTACGATAAAAATGTATTATAAAACGAATTGCGGAGTAGCGCGGTCTTATTTTAGAAATCATTTAACAATGGTCTTGTATATACATCTTTAGTATATCTTTAGCACTAAAGGCAAAGAGTTATATTCAATATACTCTAGTATTAAGTCACTTTAAGTACTACTGTATTATAATTCAATTTTAAAGGTCAGTCCAAAGGCAGTGCGGCATAATATCAGAGTAAAGACACGCGAGCACTGACAATTCAACGAAATTTTATTTCTCATCCCACGTATTTCCTTTTTCTAATTCCTTGAATTTCATGAAAATTTTCAGCATTTTATTTAATTCAACAACATATTCGGCCGTGATCGTCGTTTGACCTTTTGTGCTAAACTCGTGTATACGCGGGCATGACATTAAACGAAGTTTTCACGTGGAATTTATTAAATTTTTGCGACGATGTGTATTCACTATACGGATGTGTGTGTTCCAATTAAGATGCTGTTTCAACGTGAAATCGCGAAACTTTAATTATCATTGAATAACATGGCGGTGTACAGATAAGATTTCCTCGTCATACTTTACTTACGCGGCTAACAATAACGAATAATTACATGCGATACGACGGTCTCTTTCTTATCACGAGCTTTCTTATCGTAAGCTTTATCGCGTGTGTTAGGGATCAAACGCTAGAAACAGATCCCGACGCAAATTTACAAATTTGTGATCTCATGCCGCAGGATGCCAGGAAAGCAGCATGCGACACGTCCTTGGCCCAGGCCACATCGGGCATGGAACCTATCGGTCGCATACAAATGCGAACGAGACGTACGCTTCGCGGTCACTTAGCTAAAATTTATGCGATGCACTGGGGAAGTGACTCGAGGTATGACGTTAAGTGCAAACACGATGATTCGATGACGATTAGCAAAACTGTTGGTCATTTTAACGTGAAATTTTAGTAACAGTAGTAGTAGTGAATTTTGAGATGGAGGAAGATTTAAGAAAATAGAAAAGTACATATTTATAGATTGAAATAGATCTTTAGTTTACGATATTCTAAAATATGATAGCCATACAAAATTATTCAAATAGAGGAAATTTTTTTTCATTGCGTTAAATTTTTATCAGTGTACATTTTATTTCTTATGCGTAGGAACCTAGTCTCCGCATCGCAAGATGGCAAACTGATCGTTTGGGATAGTTATACTACCAATAAAGTTCACGCGATCCCATTACGGTCATCATGGGTAATGACTTGTGCGTACGCTCCCTCGGGTAGTTATGTAGCGTGCGGTGGATTGGACAATATCTGTTCCATCTATAGTCTTAAAACTAGGGAAGGGAATGTGCGGGTGAGCAGAGAACTTCCGGGTCACACTGGATACTTGTCCTGCTGTCGATTCTATGACGACAACCAAATCGTCACCAGCTCCGGCGACATGTCTTGGTAAGTATTACCTAGAGATTTATAACAGACGACCGGGGAAATTACTCTATGTGTAACAATAAAAATCCTACATCCTCTATATTCTAAACCGAAAATTTCAATATCTCTCTCGCTTTATTCGTCTCTTATATTTTCTAATTCAGAAGAATTAAAGTATCACAAATACGTTTACGTAATCGACGTACATTTTATGAAACGCAAATCATTGCGTTTAGCAAATTTAATAAAAATATATTGAAAGTGACAAAAATTTAATTTCCTTCTCCTTTTCCTACTCCCAAATCTTTTCCATCATTGATCTTGATGAAGACTCCTGAAGATTATGGAGCGAACTAGAACGCTGAATTGTTCTGATCCAGTGCTTTATGGGACATCGAAACCGGCCAGCAGTGCACCTCGTTTATCGGGCACACTGGCGATGTGATGTCTCTGTCGTTGGCACACGATACACGCACTTTCGTGTCTGGTGCGTGCGACGCTAGCGCGAAGTTGTGGGACATTCGTGAAGGCTCCTGTAAGCAGACCTTCCCGGGTCACGAGAGTGACATAAACGCCGTCACGGTGAGAGACGTTAAGATATTACGTTAAAAAACTAGAAGAACTATCGTTTCGTAACGGTAGTATCATTGCATTTTCGAGAAAAGTTTAGTTAAGGTTTTTAGTTAAGGATTAACTTATTTAATTTGGACATATTATTTTCACAGTTCTTCCCGAATGGATACGCTTTCGCGACGGGATCGGACGACGCGACCTGCAGACTTTTCGACATTAGGGCGGACCAGGAACTCGCAATGTACAGTCACGACAATATCATTTGCGGTATCACCAGTGTAGCTTTCAGCAAGAGCGGTAGATTATTGCTGGCGGGCTACGACGATTTTAACTGTAACGTTTGGGATTCTATGAAGACGGAGCGAGCTGGTAGGTTGACGGTATTTTACGAGTCTCCTTAAGAGAGAAGAGAAATTTTATTCGAGGCCCTTCTCTCAATAATTATTTTCATGTTTGCTCTTTCTAACGATTTTGACCGTTGGAATAAAAGATAATGTAGTTTTTACTATTTTTAAAAAATATTTGCCATGATTGTTTCCTAGGAATTCTTGCTGGGCATGACAATCGCGTGTCTTGTCTTGGCGTAACGGAAGACGGCATGGCGGTAGCGACGGGCTCCTGGGATTCGTTCTTACGCATTTGGAACTAACTTGGGGCTCTCTCCAGGACGTTCCTTCAAAGAACCAACAGTCAACCAATTTACAGCATAAGAATCAAGTACCACCATCTGACTACCGAGCAAGTCGACGTGCCGGCAGCCACGACGCTGGCAAAAAATCCGCCAGGTTCACCGGAGTTGACGCTGATCAGAAACTTTGGATGCCGGATTAGCAGCAGTAGCAGCAGCAATGGCAGCAGTAGCAGCAACAATAACAATTACGATCGTATCAAGACCCATGATAGCAGCGACAACAGCAACGGCGTCGATTTCAAGAACGTTTTGGATTGTGGTGGTAAAAAAGATTCCCGCGGCAAGCGCATCGTAGTTGACTTGACTTGGCGACGTGGTAAAGTCGGCGATAAGGACCACGAATATCAACGCTTCTAGGAAGAATTGGCTCGAGTTGTGCGGCAAAAGATCGCGCAGCGAAGGACGAGATGTAAGAATGGAGAATGAGCGCCTGTCAACAAGGCCGACAGTTAAGAACTCTGCGGCATTAGGCGCGCACTTTCTTTTTATCCTCCCCTTTCTCAAGGACTTTCTTCGCGAACCTTCGAGAGGCACGTGCTGTTTCACTTGATAGTTCTTTTCTCACGGGGGTACTCCTAGTCGAGGATTTCGAAGTTCGAAGGACGACAATCTCGCGCCGACGATCGTCAAGAGATTTCCATCTCGAACCAAGGTTCAAGCGTTCACTGCCGAGGAAACGTTATCAACGGTTACTCCGGCGGTTAGCTACAGATTATTTCTACCATACGCGAAACGAGATTTTATCGAGCATGATACGATACGTAATCGTAATATTGCGTCGCGACTCAAAGATGAGAGAGACGAGCACAGCCAAGCTCACAATAGTCCCGTAATGATGCGTTTGAGTTTATATGGCGCACATTGAACGCACATGTATCGATGGAGATTCACGACGCGAATTGCATACACCTGCACGCGAAAACGGAGGAACGGCGCGGATCGTTCAGCAGCCTCGAGATACATTTAATTCGCATATACTCGTCACGCGAGCTTTGCCCTCGTGCACGAGCACCGAGTGATCGAGCAGAAAAGAGCGTTATATATACATATTGCATATAAAATGAGATGAGATGATCACTTTTCTTACCATAAAATACGCCGATTTCGCACCACTTACTATTATTACTATTACTAGCACCACAACCCTCTCGATTGATTTCGTAGATATATCGTTATTTATTTTGTATAGACCTCTGCCATAGGCCGCTCCGCGTCAATGTTTTTTGCGAGTGCAAGAGCGACTGAGCATGTTGTAAAAGAGATCGAACGAGAGAGTTGTGAGAACGTGAAAGTGAGAGCGAGAGACGCGCGGCCAATTGTCAATCAAAAAAAGAAAACGAGACACGAAATGCGTGGATAAATGAAACAAATGCTGAATATATATCATAGTTGCTCCTTCGATAAATAATTCGATTCATCGGGACGTTGACGTTCGCGAGAGAAGTACGAGAATTCGAGGAGCGATATATTAGAGTTCGGGAGAAAACAATAGTTTCGTCTGCTTTTGCAGCGCGAACGCGTTAAAATCGTATGAAATGACTGGCCAGCGTAAAGTGTCGAGTACGTTTAATGTAATGTGTAATCGTTTAGTTCATAGCGTCTATACCTGAACCTTCTCTCCCCGTCCTCTATCCAATTATCTCAGATTATGGCGAGAAGGTGAAGAAGAATTGATCCCCGGCTGTCGTCTCGGCGATATCTCTTCCCCACTGTCGATTGAACGCCAATCAATCCTCGTGCACGAGGCGGGCACGTGCTCTCGATCGAAAGAGTCGTGCTAAAAGTACCTTTGAAATAGGACCCAAAGAATCCCAGGCTAATAAAAAGGACCGCGAGACTAAGCTTTCTCTCCTCCTCTTGTCATTATTATCTTTTTTGATACTTTTTGTTTATCACATTTTGTTTGTCACGATCTTTTTTATAAATATGTAAGTACGTATTTTTTTCGATAGCTTTTTTTATAACTTTCACCTAATATCCCTTTTTTCCGCGCTGTCACTACTTATCTTCCCTTCCTTTCATCTCCTACCTGTTCTGTCCTTTTTTTGTCAGAAGTAAATGTTGAAACTGTGTATGCATTTAAAATAATATTAATGATAATAATTATAATATTAATATTAACGATGATCGTAATTTATAATTATTAATATTTAATATATAAGTACATAAAATCGATGGTTTTTCTTAATATTGCAGGATTATATGGTCCAATCGCCTTCCGGCAACCACGTTCCAGCAGTGTTTTTTAAATTTCTTTTTTTAAGAATTTTGTACATTTACCACACACACACACAAATATATGTAGTTAATTGCGTGATGCGCTTTTTATTTGTGGTAAACGAATACCTTAATTCGATAGGAGTTCCATGAATCTTTGTTTTAATTACGAATAAAATATATAATTTGTATATACGAAAAGTTGTTGTGTATCACGATAAAAATTATAGGATGCGTCGGTTGCTAAAATCGAGAAAATTGAGAGAAAATACGTGGATTCCGGAAAGCGACTATCGAAAAATTTCTTTCCCAGTGAAATAAAAAAAATGTAATCTGGCTATGGAGCAAGCGAGCATTAATCTCCGACGATTTTCGAGAGATGTTGCAAACTTCGAACATTCAAATTTCGTAAAATCGGTTTTTTTTAGACGTATGTATAAAAACTAATCTCGCTTATATACGTGCTTTATACTTGTTAGATATCAAACGGGCAAAAGATTTTTCTCCGTCTCGAAAGAGAAGATCCTTGTTCCTTCAATTCTTTGTATTATTAAGAATTCTTCCCAAGTTCGATGCGTTAAAAATGCGAGATAGAAATGCGAGTAAAGCGCCCGCTTTTCGATACTTACAATATAACTTTGAAACGAAAGAAGGAATTATCTTAGAGCAGAGAATTACGAAGGAATAGGAAACTTTAGTGAGCAGACTAATGGAAACAGATCTGTGCTTTTTGCATTTCGCGATTCCGTGGCTTCCCCAAGGGGGCTCTTTCTCCTTTTTGTACCTTGAAGCCTGAAACGATATGGTTTCTTATTTTTGGTACAAATATGAAAAAAGTCTTATTATTCGGCGAGTAACGTAAAATTGACAAATTATCAAGCCTCTAGTCATATTGATGGTATGCGCGTAAAAAATGAAAGAAGACCAGCAGGTAAAACTGTGTAAGCAGAAATAATTTTTTTAAACGTATCCTTGTTCGCGCAAATAAGCTTGCGTATGTTGACTTTAACTGTTTAATTTATTTTTTCTTTTCGAAAATATGGCACACATGGTAGATAAATTGCGACGCAGGAGGAAAAATCACGGCATAAAAACAGACAGCTCTGATGAAATCAGCCTTTTCTTTTCCTCTCTTTTTCGTGCTTTTAAGAATATAAAGAAAATAAAAATATTTGGAAAGAATCAAACGTGGCGTTATTTTTCCGTTATTTTTTTTTTACCGCTTCTTTCCCCGCTTTCTGTTTCCTCCTTTTGTAAGTGACACATTCGCGTGTCTTATGATTTCGTTATCCTGACATTGTTTTGCGTTTTGGTCTTAAACACGAGGAACCTTCTTTTCTTTCGCTACGTATTCGTTAATATCGTAAAACAGTGGCCCTGCTAAGACGAGGTCCTACAAGATTATGGCGTCCGATATTGGGTCCTATTTCAATTATAGAATAACCACGTCACTAGTGTATACGCGTACATGTAGTTAAAAAAAAAGGAAAGGAGGAAAGAAAGGGAAGAAACGTGAAGAATGTGCCGACGACACTTTCGTGACTTGTTTTACGATGGACGACGAGAAGCCGTCGGGAATACTGCCTCTTTCAAGTTATTGCACAAAAAAAAGAATACATTACGATATATATAATCCGTGTATTATACATAAAACACACATTAAATAACGTGCAAGCCAATGTTAAAGTTTAAAAAAAGAAATACGCAAGAGGACGTGGCCGTGTGAAACGACTAATTGTAAGACGTGGAGTGAAAAGTGTATCGATGAAGATCGAGTGAAGATTATATCGGTGAACATTATTCGATAGGAATGTACATTCACTCAACAACTGAATATTGAGAGCGAGACACGTCTTTACTGTTAAATGGTAGATAGTTACAAATATTTCATCACTTTTTTATATATAAAAAATATATATACGTATATAAATAACGATAATTAATCACTATTGACGGTTAGCCTAGGTCATTTGCCTATAGTCACTTCGCCACAGAGGACATTACCACGAGGCACGTGAATATTCGAAGTATTGATTTTCTTCGTTGATAAATCGTTTCTTGTTTACGACATAATATAATTACGTTATATCTCGTGGATGTGTCCCTGTCGCAGAATTCATCATCATTCGTATGATAGGAAGAATTGTTTCGGAAGAGATCTGTTGAGGAAAGACGAATTTCGTCGAGTTATAGCGATGGATAATAATTATATGAATCAGGGATAAATTTCAAAATTTTTTTTTACCCTATTATCAAATCATTCCATTCCATCTAAATGTTTTAAATATGAAGAGAGGTGTCTGTACACATACAAGAAATTACATTTATTTCTGTTGTAATGAATAATTATGTTGTCTTTCGATATTACATTTTTATTTGAACTTTCATCGTAACGTATTGTCCAATAATACTCTGCAGTAGAAAAGCTTGCGCGAAAATTAATCCAGTACTAATTATTTCGAGCACAAAAGTTATCTGTCCGCTTGATTGGCCATTGGATAGATCGTTCAGATAGAAAAATAAAATAAAAGTATCTTTTTACACATTATATATGCATACACACACATACACATAATTACATTTTTATGCTGTAACAAGCTACGTTGGCTTTCAATATCGCATCTATTTACTTAAACTTTCGCCGGAAAATTTACCAAAGTAATATGATATCCAAGATAACATTCCGCAATAGTGAAATAATCTCACGCGAGGAACAACCTAGAGATGATTTTTTCGATCATATAGAAGTCATCTACTCACGTTCATTGATCATCAAATAGATCAGACGTAGAAAATGGAGCGATGTAACCCGTTTATTATTGAATATGATTGAAAGGATGCAGTTTTGCGTATAATTAGAAATCATTAGAAGTTACCTCAGAACGTGATTGTATCTATTTCTCCTGTCTTGCGGCTTTTAAAATGACATGAAATGAAAATCGCGCCGGACGAATAGGGGCGTTTGATTAATTATTTTATTTCGAAAAATTGCGTAAATTGTATATAATGAACGAGTACGTGAAAATCGCTTGGCCCTCTCTCTTGTGCGTTTTTCTCTGTGCAATTTAAGATCACGGGTACAACGGTATAAATTCGAACATATCTCAACGTTCCTATAATAAAAGGAAACCGCGATAAATTGTTTTCACGAGAATATCGTTGCAAGTAAATAAATGTTTTAAAAATTTTTATTTGTTATTTGCGTTTTGTTGTAAAGAAGCGCTCGATTGATATGCTCAGAGAAACATCCATCGCAAGCCCGTGTCAAGAAAACGACGAGTATAACGAGGGCCACGTTTGCATAGTGTTCGATAATATATTTTAATTTTAATGTCCTAAGTCATTATAGTTATCGGCGAGTTTTTTTAAACGCAGATACGTAAATATACCTAAGAGGATGTGCAAACGCAAATTCTTCTAAGCGAATTTGAGCTTTTGTTACTTCATATATTAATAGCGTGAACTCGATTCCCCTTCACAGCGTTTCTCATTAACATATTCGCGTGATTCGAAATTCTAATGAGAGAATGAAATTTTTATGAACTTCATCACTGAGACGTTATGGTTTTGTAAAGTTTTCTTTAGACACGCCTTAAATCGTCTAACGATTTTTACGTGATTTTATCGTAAATCTAGTGTTACGAAAGTCTGGTGCATTCGATCTGCAATCATGAAGGAGAAAAGCGAGGAATTGGTGAACTAGCTGTATTTTTGTGCACTTTAATTTTTTCACGTTTCTTAACGTAATTAAATATTGACGAGACGGTGTATAATAATCTTATTAAAAATAAAAAAGATATATTTTAACAAGATAGTTAATGTCATTCATCTCAACGATATTCGGAACATGTCTTTGGACTAAAAATATTGTTTCTGCATTTTTTTCTTCATATAAAATTAATAGAGATAAACAGTACACAGTTGTTGGCCACTCTACTGAATGATTGGCCACATTTTTAAAAAATTAAAGATTGTAAAGAAATACAATTAAAATGTTTTTAATTATGAATACAAAAATATTTAATACTCTTTTTTAAATATTTTTGTATTTATAATTAAAAACATTTTAATTATATTTCTTTATAATCTATAATTTTTTAAAATGTGGCCAATCATTCAGTAGAGTGGCCAACAACTGTACTGTTTATCCCTATTGCTTTATTTACCTTTTTTCCATCTTTAGTTTTTCGCGATGTTACAATCACAATCTTACTTATAAAACAATTATAAATCAAAGTACAAAGTTTGTCAGAATTTATCCGCGAAAACTTATAAATCGCGCTCTTTTATGAAATAAAAATGCATCGCTTTTAATTATTAAGTTACGACGAAGCTTCGTCTGAACCGGGAACAAGTATGAAAAAAGTATGAAGGAAGAAAGGAAAGCGAGGGAGGATTTATTTTTATTGCATCAGAGCAAAAGACTGACGCGTTTTTCAGTGTCAAAGTAATAAACAATCTCTTGTAATAAAAATCAAATTGCAAAATAAAAAAAATGGAAATGCGACAGGTGTGACAAAGTTTTGTTGCTTTTACTTCGTGATTGCAAATTAGGGTAACCGACATTAAGTCTGGTACTGCATCGAGGACAATTGCTTCTTTTGTATTCTCGTTTGAGAAACAAAGCGGGTAATAAGAAGCATGTTTTCCCATAAAGGCGCCGTTCGATTTTGATATCGACGAAACTGTACGTATTCGACGATGAAGTTGACGACGACCCTACAATAAGGGACAAAAGAAAGAATAAAATCAGTAAAAACTTTCCAATTTTTGGAAAGAGAAACTTAGTACGTAAGATACTCTCTGTAACAAGCTCTGTAATGTAAACCATAAGTCGTAAGGTGTAAGGACTGTAACGCATTAAATAATCATTAACCACGACGGTTAACAACCATAAATATGATCGCGATAACGATACGATAGTACGAGGAGATAAACCCAAAGAGGCGTGCAAGTGTCGATAAAGAGCCGATCGATGAATGACGACAAGAGTCACACATTCGCACAAACAGAAACTTAATCCTTGAATCGTCGCGCGATTCTCTCATTCTCGATCATTGATCCGCTCTTAGTTGACACTCGATACGTTCCGAAGAATAATTTACAATTATAGGGAGCAAACGAGAGTGCGAGCGAGAGAGAAGAAGCGCACGAGAACTCATAATACTACATAAGGGTGGTGAGTGTGAGGAGAAGAAAACAAAGATACAAAAAAAGAAGAAAAAAACAAACGAGATACCAAATTTGATTTTTGCGTGCCTGTGCGAAGGAGCGAGATGATATATACGTGCATATTTATAAATCTATTACTATAAACGATCCTAGCGGAAATGTAATCCTTACGTTTGTTTGGGACGAAGGAGGGGTATACTATACATTCGTATATATATCCCCTGCATAAATAAAAAACGAAATGGAGTACGTGAAGACGGGAAGTGATAAAGACGAAAGAAGTTTGACGACGAAGGGGGAACAGTTTCGTTACACGCGGTATCATTATTCTATATGAATATATTATAATATCAAGAGCTTCTTGCCAAGTGACAAGGTGATAGCTTCTGCAGGAATAAGCGATCCGAGATCCATCTGGGATCTGTTTGGAAGCCATAGGCTGACAAGAAAGAGAGAGGGAGAGAGGCGGCGACGGTAAAGATATAATATATTTAATAACGTGACAGAGATTACCATTTCTTTCGCGTGCGACCGGTTATCATTGCACATAATTACGGATTAATTATTATTACTATTATTAATTATTATGGTTCATCGACATCACCGCCATCGTCATTATTATGATTATTATTATTATATAATTGATGTGAGTGTGGACACAAAAATAAAGTGTACGTAGAAGAAGGTCGACCCATTCCACCACCTGCCGTTTCTTTCGAACAAAGTTTCAAAGTTCCCGCATTTAAAACGAGTCTTGAAGGTAACACATTTATTTCAAATAGAAAAGCAAGAGAAATATTGAACATTCTATGAACTTAAAACTAACGAACGTTATATGTCACCTATAACAAATACTCCGATCGCGCGAAAACCTATTCCCTCAAAAGTCAAATTCATTCTTGGTTTTACAATTTGCCCTCGATCAAGTACATTAACGTGCATCAAGTAACTGCGATTGTTTATTTAAGAATAATATAGTAAAA